>NW_023270503.1:11664834-11719352 GCF_011800145.1 Mirounga leonina | reverse complement strand
TTTCTTTCTTTCTTTCTTTCTTTCTTTCTTTCTTTCTTTCTTTCTTTCTTTCTTTCTTTCTTTCTTCTTTCCTTCCTTCCTTCCTTCCTTCTTTCCTTCCTTCCTTCCTTCCTTCCTTCCTTCCTTCCTTCCTTCCTTTTCTGTCTTTTCTTTCTTTTTTGAGTAAACTCCACACCCAGCCTGGGGCTCAAACTCACAACCCAGAGATCAAGAGTCATATGCTCTCCCAACTGAGCCAGCCAGGCGCTCCTCTGTCTTTTTACCCTTTCATCTCTTTTCTCACTCCAGTTCATTTTCAACACATCAAAGAGATCCATTTCAAGTGTATGACAGGTCTCTTCTCTATGCAAAATCCCTCAATGGCGTCCCATTTTCTAAATAGTAAGAGCCAAAGTCTTCAGGGAGGATGTACCTCCAACCACTTCCCTCAGGGTTCAGTCACACTTGCTCCTTACTGATCCTTATACCAGCCAGGATGCTCTTGCCTTGGTGCCTAGGATTTCCACAAGGTTTACTCCATTATCTCTTTTAGATTTTGGCTTAAAGATCACCTTTTTGCCCCTCTCTGACTATTCTATTTTTTTATTTTTAATTTTTATTTTTTTTAAAGATTTTATTTATTTATTTGACAGAGAGAGACACAGCTAGAGAGGGAACACAAGAAGGGGGAGTGGGAAAGGGAGAAGCAGGCTTCCCATCGAGCAGGGAGCCCGATGACTATTCTATTTTATTTTATTTATTTTATTTTTAAAGATTTTATTTATTTATTTGACAGAGAGAGACACAGCGAGAGAGGGAACACAAGCAGGGGGAATGGGAGAGGGAGAAGCAGGCTCCCCGCTGAGCAGGGAGCCCAATGCGGGGCTCGATCCCAGGACCCCGGGATCATGACCTGAGCCAAAGGCAGACGCTTAACGGCTGAGCCACCCAGGCGCCCCTGACTATTCTATTTTATTATTTTATTTTATTTTATTTTTTTAAAGATTTTATGTATTTATTCGTGAGAGACAGAGAGAGAGAGAGAGGCAGAGGGAGAAGCAGGCTCCCAAGGAGCAGGGAGCCCTATGCGGGACTCGATCCCAGGACCCTGGGACCATGACCTGAGCCGAAGGCAGGCGCTTAACCATCTGAGCCACCCAGGCGCCCTGACTATTCTATTTTAAATTACAGCCTTCATCTCAGCACTTCCTGTCTCCTTTCTCTGCAATTTTTCTCCACAGAACTTGTTACCAATGGACTCCATTATTTTATTGTCTTTTGTTTTCCCTAAAAAGTAAATTTCGTAAGACCAGGAATTTTTCTTTGTTCAATTCCATATCTTCAGGACCTAGGATGATGCCTGCTACATACTAGGCACTTTGAACTTGCTGAAGGAGTGAATGAATGGCTGATTTCTTACTTGGTCCTTCAAGACTCCCATCCCCCAAGGCTTCCTTCCCTCCCCCACTCCTTTAATTTGGACTCTCCCTAGTCTCAGTTCCCATAACATACTATATTTGTCTTGATCATAGTACTTCCTAGAGGCTTTAAAAAGAATTCATCTTTGTGCTCCCTAGGGTTTAACACAGTCCCTTGCACACAGAAGATGCTTAATCAATTTTAAAATGAGCTATTTGCAACTTTCATACTAAATGTTGGGGCAGTGAGAAGATGTTAGACATGAGTGAGACACTTCTCAACTTCCTCTGTTTTTATATGAATTTCCTTCCTTTTTCAAAGAAATCCAGATTTGATGTCACCCCCACCCCCAGAATGCCAGTAAATAAATATAATTGCCAAAAAACCTTTGGCCAAATGCTATTTTATAGCCTTCAAATCCTTCTGGAAGAAAACATTGGGATTTTTAAAATTTTTTACTTGTTGGATCAGGACCGCCAAGCAAGAAGTTTTACCTAAACCTAGATCACAACTCACATACTGCATATCTAGCTTCACCTACTAACTCCTTTGAAGACTAATGATTTACTCCATCTTCACTCCCACTGTGAATGTCAGAGTTTTTGAATTTTATACCACAATTACTAGCTATTAAATACCTACATGTAGGCAGGTACGTCTCTATCAGAATTTTTGATTAACACACTTGATTTTTTAGAGCAGTTTTAGGTTCACAGCAAAACTGAACAGAAAGTACAGAGATTTCCCATATAGCCCCTCTCCCCATGCGTGCATAGTCTTCCCCATCAAAATAATAGTTATTAGTCGAAAGGAAGCTTGGAGTGAAGAAAGGGAGGACAATTAGACAAATAGCAAATTGGTAGTTAGTAAAAGGTGGAAAACAGAATAGAAGCATTATATTAATAGCCAGGTGAGAAAAAACTCAGCCTGACCTAAAAATAAAAAGATTTGAGCTGGCAAGAGAATGTACATTTCAAGAGATAATAAGATAATAGAACTTAAGAACTGGAAAAAGCCTGATTGAGTTTAAAACCTTCATCTACTAGACAAATCAAAGTCTAAGGTATACAGCTAGAGTTGGCATTTCTCAAATATTTAACAAAGCATATTAGTATGATAAGCTGGACTTCAGATGACTTGACAAAGCTATTTCGATCCGAGAAACTGAAGTAAGGCATATCTTATCTGTTCAGAACTGGATTCTGTGTTATTCTATGTTTTAACTGCTGATTAGAATTCAATTAATGTACTTAAACTTGTAGTTTCTATTTTGCTGGAAAAGACTGGCCTGCGAGTAAAATATAGTTGTCACATTAGAAGGCATAGAAGGAATAAGATGAGACGAGGCCTAAAAAGAAGCTGCTTGATTTTTCAGGAGCTAACAACAACAACAGTTACTGGTGAAACTGTCCACGGTACCCATTCCCTAACCTTGTAAACTATTAATTTGAAAGAGACAAATACAACATCATTGCAGTTGGGGTGGAGGAGGGCAATTTGGAGTACTATAAAAGAGTAAACATTTACTCGTAGGTTCAGTGGGTAAATTGCGAAGCATGGATTGTGGTAAGACAGAAAAAGACACCTTCTAAAGTAGGTCTAAGTTAAAGGCCCTCACTTTGAATGTTTTACTTCTTTCCCATTCTTAGTTTTAGCTTATGTATCTTGTGAGTCAGAAGCTCCTAGGGAAGAGGCACTGTTGAAATTTTGCCAAATTTAGGCACCTCTTAAAGAAAGAAGAAACACCTTTAAATGCAGATGAGAGAATGATATCTCTTAAAGATTTTATTTATTTATTTAACAGAGAGAGAGAACGCGCACAAGCTGGGGGAGCGGCAGGCAGAGAGAGAAGGCGGCTCCCCGCTCAGCGGGAAGCCTGATGTGGGATTCGATCCCAGGACTCTGGGATCATGACCTGAGCCAAAGGCAGACGCTTAACAGACTGAGCCACCCAGGCGTCCTGAGAATGACATCTCTTTAGTCATTCTTAAAATATTTTGTCCAGGTTTGTTTGTTTGTTTGTTTATTTAAAATTTATTTGAGAGAGAGGGAAAGTGAGAGAGCACGAGCGGAGTGGGAGCAGCAGAGGGAGAGGGAGAAGCAGACTCCCCGCTGAGCAGGGAGCCCAATACAGGGCTTGATCCCAGGACCCTGGGATCATGACTCAAGCGGAAGGCAGATGCTCAAACAACTGAGCCACCAAGATGCCCCTTTGTCCAGGTTTAAAATGAAAATGAATTTCACGTCTAGAAAAGCAGGGATTCAGTTCTGTGTTGGTAAGATTTGTGATAGGTAGAGGGTAAAGACAAAAATCAGTTTAAATTGATATTAATGTTAGCAAGGTGAGAGGAAATTGGTTTTCTCAGAAACTCTTGATTAGAATGAAAATGGTCCAAATCTTTCTAGCAATTTGGCAACATCTACTATTAAAACTTAAAAGGTGCATAGTCTTAAGATTCTGCAGTTCAGCTTCTAGAAAGTCCATCTACAGATATACTCACATTTGTAAAGAGGATATATGTACTAGGATGTTAATTGCAACAATGTTTGTGATATTAAAACCCTTGAAACTAATGTTCATCAACAGGTGATTGGTTAATTATACATTAAATACACAAAATTGGCACATTATGTATGTTAAAAAGAATAAGGTAAATCTACAAGCTGACATGAAAAGCAGTTTGAGCTATACTATTGATTGAAAAAGAAATTGCAAATTAGTATGTGGCTAAGAAAAAGGTGTGTAGTGGGTATAGTTACAGAAAACTGGAAGGATACATACCCCTAGGGAATAAGACTGGGTGAAGTAGAAAGTGTGACCTTTTACTTTATATACACTTTTTTTTTTACTGATGGAAAAACATTTTTTTACATAGAATATATATAATTTTCATTAAAAATAACTTGAAGTGCTGAAAGTTACATTTTCATTTACTCTAAAATACCTATATTTTAAAAATATAACACAGTGACCACATCCTCGTATTTTGTCATTGTAAGGCAACAAGGGCATAATACTAGAAGAAAAATCCCAATTCTCTTACTGTATAGTCATGCTTCATACCCTGTTGGCCTCATTTTGTGGCAATCAAGTTATCCACAAATTAGGTGCTGTTGCATACCTTCTTTATGGTACTGACCTCCCTGTCTATGACCTAAGCCTCTTTGGCACGTTCTAAAATGACTCTGCCCTATTCCTATGTTATTTCTCTGGGAGTACAAACTAAGGAACAATGTCATTTAGGTTGCTCAACTGGAAGTAGAAATTACATGCCAATCTCCCATGCTTTAAATCTTCATATGAACAACTCTTTCACAGGCATGTAATTATAGATAAAACAATGATTCCCCAAGTGCAACCTAATGCTTAAAGTCAGGTGGCTGGCCAACTCTTCACGGATTAAGTGAAATATAATGAAAATGAACAAACTAAGTGATTAATAGACTTCCTTTCATCATGGCAAGTAGACTTTAGATTTTCTACATCATCAAACTTAAGTACTGTGTCAATTTTAAGTTATAGAAGGATGTTTAACATTTGACTGCCTGATACTGTGTAATACAAACCAAAAGGCAGGTTTTAATCCCAGCTTAACATTTAAAATTCCCATCAGACATACCTATCTTCTTCACTGCCTTCAATATGCTTAATTTAATTCAAAGGAGAAATACTATTTCTTAGTTTGCTATTTGAACTCACAATTTTGAGAAGTGTTTAATCCATGGTAAACTCTGATTGGATGAAAATTTTTATGGCCCTATGGGAATGGAATGCAGGCCTGAAACCAAGGAGGAAATTTAAAAATTCCTGTGTGTTAGTACTGCTCTAAATCTTTCATTACAAAGTTTATATTCTATTCTTTCCTCAGTATTTTATAATAATTTACTATTTCATGTGATAGGTTAAGTCCAACTCTAGTCCCACCTTTCAAAGGGGGCAAGTACTACAAAGAGCTAAAACAATTTGCTTCTAATTCCACTGTAAGTCAAATGGGTAGATAATCACTCAGGTCTATCTTTTGCACACCAAGGTTACCTTTAGGTATTGATTATTTGGGACAGTAATAATGCTTAGGTATGTTACAGTTGAACTCTTGAGGGTCTTTCCCCTACAGCTGAGCCCTTAAGATTCACTTCCCATTAATTATGATAACCTAACTGCAGGCTGAAGACGACAGAGTTGTTTTGTCTGGATACTTCTGTCTATACCAAACTAATGATCTGGAAACTAAAGGCTTTGAAGTATGTTCCCAACCCCCTTATTCATGGCCTTTTAGATTAAACTAATCTGAGGTCTTAAAATTAACTGCCTCATGGTGAACTGGAAAGGGCAGCACAGTGACTAATGCCATGCTGCTGATCTGGTCTGCCAGGAAATGTGAGTAGAGAAACAAGAGTATTGCCTTCTTTCTCTAGCAGGGCATATTATAATCTGTTGGCTTTAGGAACTAAAATCCTTTTGCTGGCTCTGAATTACCTAACTGGCACCTCCCGTCTAATCTAATCCAAATGGTTATTTTTCAAAGTTATTTCCTTATCCAAAAGCTTTACCTTGTGACTTTGAGGGTGAAGACTAACAGAAACAAATTAAATAGACGTAAAAAGCGAGGAATCGAATATTAAACAACTGCATATAGAATACATCTGTATATTGTCTGTGTGTGTGTGTGTACATGCAAAATACATTGTGTGTATATACACCTGTATGTGCACACACACACACACACACGACTTTTGAACGAGACGGTCGGGGCACCAACCCTCCTGTATAGGCAAAAATCCTTGAATAACTCCTCCAAAACTTTACTACTGTTGATTAACCAGAGCCTTCCTAATAACTTAAAGTTAACACAAATATTACATGCTATATGTTTTCTATACTGTATTCTTATAATAAAGTAAGTTAGAGGAAAGAAAATGTTAAGAAAACCATAAGGAAAATACACTTACAGTACCCTACAGTGTTTATGGGGAAAAAATCCACATACAAGAGGACCCCTGCAGGTCAAATCTGTGTTCAAGGGTCAGCTAAACCACATCTATTCATCTGTCCATTGATGTACACTTGGGTTATTTCTACATTTTGGCTATTGGGAATAATGTTCTATAAATATGGGTGTATAAATATGTGTCCCTGATTTCTTTTGGCAAGTGGAATCCCGGATCATACCATAAATCTGGGAAATTCTGACACATGCTACAAGAGACAAACCTTGAGGATATTGTGCTAAGTCAAATAAGCCAGACAGGAAAGGAGAAATACTGTATGATTCCACTCATGAGGTACATAAAAATGGTTGTTAGTATTTTACCACAATAAAAAATAACTTTTTTGAAAAGTAAGAGGCTCCGTTGTAAATCTTGCAAGCCTCACATCTCTGGTGGGGAGCAACTCTTGGAGAGAAGCAAGCTAAGCCTTTTGCAGAGCAGCTTCTAGAGATTCTATAGAGGCAGGTTCAGAGCGGGAGGTGGGCTTGCGGACGTGTAAGGATATCTAGAGTCAACTGGGGTGTAGGGGGGAAACGGGATAACGTGAAAAGGAAGACATTCTAAACTTTTCACAAGGTTCATTTTCCTTAGGGAGCTCCCCACCAGGATTAAGAATGCTTTCGTCACAGGAAATCCTTGAGGGTCTCTTTCCTTTCACAGCTCCCTCCCAGCCAAAAATCTCCATAACGTTAGGAGTTTCTCCCCTGCCCGCCCCTTTCTCTCACTGCACCCCTCAGACCCCGATTCCCTAAGATTCCACCCAAGATGAGGCCTGTCCAAGGACACTCCAACCGCCAGTTGCTCCAGCCCCGCCCGCCAGACGCCAGAACGCGTCGGCGGGAGTCACGGCCCCGCGCGCCCCGGAAGTCGCCCCCTCAGGTGGGCGGGGACTCCCGGGCCTTGCGGCTTCGGATTGGCGGGAAGCTGCGGATGATGCGTTACGCGCGGGATTCGGCCCCTCCCCTACGCTCCCGAGCGCGGGGAGCGTGGGGCGGGGCGGAGCGTGTGGTCCCTGGCGGCCATTACCCGGAACAATCCCCGGCCTCGGGTCAGGTGACCCTCGGCGGGGCCGGCGGGAGGGGGGAGGGGGAGGGAAGAGGGCGTGAAGAGGAAAGGGAAGGGAGGAGAGAGGAGAAGGGCGGAGTAGGAGGGAGGGGAAGGGGGCGGGGTGGGAGCGGGTCACGTGATTCGGCATGGAGGCGGTGGCGGCGGCCGGGAGGAGCTGCCGGGGCAGAAGCCGCACTTGTTAGTGTGGGGGGAGGAGGGGGCTGGGGGACGCCGACACCGTCACCCAGGGACGCCGAGTCGTGGGCGGGAGGGGGGTTGGGGGCGAGATCAGGCTCCGACCCCCGGCCGAGGGGATGAGGGGAGCATGGGCGCCAAGGAGTCACGGATCGGATTCCTCAGCTACGAGGAGGCGCTGAGGAGAGGTGAGGGGGGAGGGGTCTGGGCGAGCTGCGGGGGAGGCCAGCGACGGGCTGCCCCGAGGGTGGGTGACCGGGGAAGGGGAGGAGTGGTTGAGGGCGTGGGGCGCCAGAGGCGGAAGGGAAAGGAGGCCAGCGAATGGGGAATATTATTGGGGAGAAGGGTCGGGTGGGAGAAGTGTTTGGGAATGGGGACCGTATGGAAGGGGGAGAAGCTTTCCCAGAGAGAGGGGTATCTGGTGCTGGTAGGGAAATGCCCGTGCTCTTTGGTGGCGTTGTTATCCTGGCTGTGTTCAGGGAAGTCCTCGCCCCCCTTTCTTGGGTGGCACCAGCCCTTCCAGCCCCCCTCATCCTTACTGCCATTTTCTCATATCACTCCTTCATAAAACCCGACAACATCCTGAGCTCGTACCCAACAGCCTTGGTTGCAAGGGAGAGGGGAGGCGGCTGCAAAGCCCTCTTCTCTTTTTGCTGCTGGAAGCCCCTTCAATTGTGTTGTCTCCGCCTTTTCCGAGGGCCTTTGCCAGTCTCTAGGGGCTACCATCATCCACTTCTGCCACCCCCTCACCCTTTGAGCGACTGACTTTGATAAAAACGACCTCAAATTAAGTTGTATTTGAGGTGAGATGAGACTGGACAGCTGGTGTTGCCACAAGACCTTGTCTTGGGTTTCACCTCCTTAGACGCTGGCCAGAGCCTTACATTGCACTTGATCCCCAGTTCTCACCCCCTCCTCCCCGTAAAATGGCATTCGGAAATCCAGCATTCTGATATTGTGTTATAGCTCCCTTTAGAGACCGGCCTTGCTGCCAGTCCTAGCCTGCTGCTTATTGGCTCTGATGCACAGTGTGTTGTTAACAGCCCCAACCCCCTACCACTTACTCTGATACCGCTGTCCGTGATCACTACAGCACATGCTAACTGGAAGTGTCTGTTGCACAGTTTATGGCCAGAATGTGACTTAATTTTTCATGACTAGGATTTGAGTATGTGTGTGTGTGTATGTATGTATGCTTGTATTCTTGTCGACATTTAATGGATTTTCTTGGTAAGAAGTGAAACATTTAAGCAGGTTGGATGCTTGGCATTATTGTTAACAGGTTTCTAAGTCAAGAAACCAGCTATGCTCCAGGTGATGGTGTCAGTAGCTAAGGATACAAAATAAAAATTGGATTAAAAGACAGGCATTCAAAATGAGGATTTAGTAGTGAACTCTGTTCGTATGTAGGAATAAAAGATAAATTCGGAGGGACATTACCAGAAAATAGGCACAGAATTTAGGTGTATTCATTGTGGCCTGGCCAGAATCACAAACATAAGCTTTTTCTTTTTTCTACCGAACAGTGTAATGATTGTTCTTACGGACAATCTCGCTTGAACTTTTTTCTCAATATGAGAAATATTCCAAATTCTTGATGTGTTTCCAGCTCTAGTAGGCTAGTCATTTCCGGGATGCTGTCGAGCCTGACAGGTCTGGCCTCAATTAGGCAATGGCTTACATGGCATGAAAGAGGACATCAGTCAAATTGGTTTACAGCTTCATGGTTCAGAAGTGTTCAGTTTCTTAAGTTTGTGGGTGATGTAGCTGGCATTAAAAGAATTCTAAAATTTACCTTTTATTAAACTCTACCTTGCTCACTCTCATATCAAACTAAGACTTCAGTACCTTTGTAAATATAAATGAAATTAATGGTTGGTGCATTTTTTTTTTTTAAGATTTTATTTATTTATTTGACAGAGAGAGAGACAGCGAGAGCAGGAACACAAGCAGGGGGAGTGGGAGAGGGAGAAGCAGGCTTCCCGCAGAGCAGGGAGCCCGATGTGGGACTCGATCCCAGGATCCTGGGATCATGACCTGAGCCGAAGGCAGACGCTTAACGACTGAGCCACCCAGGCGCCCAATAGTTGGTGCATTTTATTTTATTTTATTATTATTATTTTTTTGTTTATTTTTATTTATTTTTTGATAGAGGCAGCGAGAGAGGGAACACAAGCAGGGGGAGTGGGAGAGGGAGAAGCAGGCTTCCCTGCTGAGCAAGGAGCCCGATGCGGGGCTCGATCCCAGGACCCTGGGATCATGACCTGAGCCGAAGGCAGACGCTAAACGGCTGAGCCACCCAGGTGCCCCAGTTGGTGCATTTTAAACTGATTTGATTGAAGGTCTTTGTTCAATTTATTACGAAGTGTTTGCCTGTTGAATTTTAAAATGAGTATTTGAAGAGGTAGCAAAAATATTTGTTAAAGCCTTTTTAAATTATTCTTTGAATAAATTTATGTTTTATTAGTTTTGCTTCAGAGGAAAATAGAAGCAAAAGAGAGAAGCACATTGATAAATAGTATTTCTAAATGTAAACCAGGAGCTTTTTTTAGAAAGTGGGTAATTCTTTTGAACATACTGTTTACTGTAGTAAATGTTGGACTTTATTTTTAAAGATTTTTATTTATTTATTTGAGAGAGAGAGCATGCACATGAGCGGGGATGGGGGACTAGGGGCAGAGGTAGAGGGAGAAGCAGACTCCCCGTTGAGCAGGACCCTGAGATCACGACCCAAGCTGAAGATAGACGCTTAACCAACTAAGCCACCCAAGTGCCCCAAATGTTAGACCTTACTATAGAATTTCTTTCTTTCTTTTTAAAGATTTTATTTATTTATTTATTTATTTATTAGAGCGCGAGACAGCATGAGGGGGGAAAGGGCAGAGGGAGAGGGAGAAGCAGACTTCCCGCTGAGCAGGGAGTCTGACTCGGCTCGATCCCTGGACCCTGGGATCATGACCTGAGCCAAAGGCAGAGGCTTAACCAACTGAGCCACCCAAGCGCTCCTACTATAGAATTTCTTTTACTAAGATTATAGAAAGAATTTATAAAGCTTTTGATAAGAGCAGAAAAGTGGTTTGGGAACTTTTGAGGGGCATGTGAAGAATCTAAATAGGTACTGAAACCTCTGTCCGTATAGTCTTCCTTGTAAGGTGATTGGGCGTGTGGGTAGGGAGAGGATTGGACAGATACACTGTAGGTTATATGAATCACTATACAAGTGAAAAGCAAGCTTGATAAACTTCTGAAATACCCACTTGGCTTTAGTTAAAATTATTGAGCGGTAAATAATGCCTAACCATACTTAGGTAGTATTAAAAAAAATAGTCAACTGTATATTGCTGCAAACAAGGAATTGCAGGCAGTTTATCTTCTAAAATGGGGCCTTGGAAATGGAGTGTTATGTTAATGACAGATAACGCTCACTGGACCTAAGTGAAGGCCAGTCTAGTGACTTCTCATTTACGTTGCGGAAGCTCTAGAAATTAGGAAGATTGGTTTTGCATGCTATTTTAGCTAGACTGTGTCAGTTATGTAAACATTAATAGTTTTCTGAAAGCATACCTTAAGATTTTTTTTAAGGTAGATGTATTAGTGGTTGCTTTTATTTTGGGCCTCTATCTATCTATCTAGTCTTGAATAGAACACAAATAGGCTGTTCCTTGAAGGCTTGACACTGTTTAGATTGCATGTATTTTCTGAAGTGTATCTACTGTATTTCATGGGTACTGAGAATTTAGCAGCTATGTTCATCTCTTCACTTCCTCTTGCATCTAAGTTTGTGGCTTGTGTATTCCTAAAAATATATTCTAAATGCTTGGAACATAGCATTAGAAAAAACATTGAATGAAAGATGAATTGCAGTTTAGAGTATTTCAGAACTCCAAGAAACCTTAAAAATCTCCAGTTCTTTATTCTTTCTTCCTGCTCCTCTCTCCTTTTCATCATTCTGGAAACAGAATTATAAGGCTTCCCCCCTGCCCCCCAAGACTTGGCTGAATTAAAATTGTCCTTAGCGTTTAAACTGTGTTAATAAAATAAAGTGGGTGAATTTCTTCTAATCCCTTTAAGAAGAATTTGGCACTTATATTAGACTGAGTAGTTGGGTGATGAAATATAGCATGTCAGAAATTATGCTGTGGTTTCACGTTTTTGAGTGCTCCTTTGCTCATTCATTCAGCAAATTTTTACTGAGTGCTGCCTGTGACTTAGGCACTGTTCAACAAAGATGACTAAGACCCTCTCTAGGAGCATATAGGCTGGTCAGTCCACTGAAGTGTGTATACCCTCAAGGTGTATGCAGGACAATGCATGGGAGGTGGGAATAAAATAGTAAAACTTCTTTTTAAAGTTCTATTTTGTGTATGTTTGATAATGGACAATATTTTCAAAAAGTAGTATATATGTATATTATTTATAAATGATTAACATATAGTATGTTAAATGCTACAGTGCTATAGAAGGAAGTGCTATAGGGATGTAGAGTGTGTGTTGGTGTTAGGCCTGAAAATACCTAACACTACTCATTTCATAGTATGTGCTCAATAATTGTGTGTTAAAGAATTTAATTTCCTTATCTCTTAAAGGTTGTTGTCTTTGCTACTGGAATAATTAAGTGTGTAATAGTTGAAGATTCCAGTACTTTGCATTTTGCTTATTATCCACCAGCCCTCATATGCTCTAAAACATTGACTCTCCAACCAAGATTTTATTCACCAAGTTTCATAGTATTAATATTAAAATTACACTGATATTATACTATGATGTGATGTTAGCTGGTTTAGCATAATATATCATTGTATAAATGAAAATTTAATATCACTTGTTACCTTCTGGGATGCACTATTTTCTCTTATTAAAGCACTTATTTGCCTTTGTCTGAATTTATTAAATTTACCAGTGAGCTCTCTTGCACTAGGGTGGAATTACAGGTTTTGGTTAAGCCATTTGCAAGTGTACCTAACCAGCTGTTATTATATGTGAAGGAGAAAAATGGGGCAGTTTTAAGTTAGTCTGCTTATATGTAGTCACCTAATTACACAGGTGCTGTTCTTCATAATCTTCAGTTCGACACTCCATTTGGAGTGTCCATGACAAAGAGGAGATAAATATACCAATGAACCCTGAATTTGGGGAGGATGAGCAGAATGAGGTGACATCACTTGATGGTTAATGGCCTCCCCATTTACCAAACTGGACAGCTGTTGTTTGTTTTTTCTTGTTCATTGTTTGTCTTTGTGCTTGGTTAGAGAGACTTCACAGTGACAGCATTCAGGATTGCCTTCCAGAAAGATGTGTAAGTACCTAGAGTTGGGAATGTGGTGACCAACCAATCGTGAGGTGATTTCTCTGGAGAAAGAGGTTTTTGGCACTTGATTATATGGTAGGTCACAGGAAAAGTTAGAGAAGTGATTCTTCTTTTTTTAAAGATTTTATTTATTTATTTGACAGAGAGAGACACAGCGAGAGAGGGAACACAAGCAGGGGGAGTGGGAGAGGGAGAAGCAGGCTTCCCGCAGAGCAGGGAGCCCGATGTGGGACTCGATCCCAGCATGACCTGAGCTGAAGGCAGTCGCCTAACCAACTGAGCCACCCAGGCACCCGAGAAGTGATTATTCTTGCTGTGACTGTAGGAAATCTGTTTTTGGATTTGAAGAACTAGAGATTAATGCTGAGAGCTGGGATTAGAAGCTTTGATGTTAAACAGCTGCAGAGGTGGAGGGATTTTATTTATGAATTAAAAGTTGGTGGTTTGATTTGGGACAACATGGAGACTAGAGGGTATTATGCTAAATGAAACAAGTCAGACAAAGGCAAATACCATATGATTTCACTTATATGGAACCTTAAACAAAACGAATAAACCCAACAGCAACAAAGAGCAACAGGCGCATAGATACAGGTTGCCAGAGAGGAGGAGGGTGGGGGAATGGGTGAAATAGGTGAAGGAGATTAAGAGGTACAAACTCCAATTATAAAATAATCAAGTCACAGGGATGGAAAGTACAGCACAGAGAATATAGTCAATAATATTGTAATAACTTTGTATGGTGGCAGATGCTAATTATACTAATCATGGTGAGCATTTTGTAACGTATGTAATTGTCAAATCACCTAAAAATATAATATTGTATGTCACCTATACTCCAATTAAAAAATTGGTTGATGGTCTGATAATGGTATTGAGAAGACTTGAAATGGAACTCAGAGTTCTTTTCATACCATATCCAAAAAGCATGGCTTCTCTGTTCAGGGCTTATTGATGCTTCTCCTTTTACCCTTTGGGCTTCATGATAAATGTGTTTAAATTGAGCCAATCTAAGGGTACCTAGCTGGCTCAGTCCTAGGAGCATTGACTCTTGATCTTGGGGTTGTAAGTTCGAAGCCCACGTTGGGTGTAGATTACTTAAATAAATAAATAAACAAAATCTGCTTTTAAAAAGATAAATAAATTGAGCCGCTCCACCTCTTTCTGTATGCTAATAAATTCTCTTGTTCCTCTTATCTAAAAATAAAGATCTCTTGGAAGTCAAAGGTGGATAGTTAATTACTGACAAAAGCCTCATCAAACTAGTAGTTATAGATTTACTGTTAAAAGTTAGAGATCTATTAGAAGACCTATCTCTTCAAAGATGAAGGCCTTCCTTTAACACCCTTCTTTATTAGAGATTTAGTGTTCATTAACATAAGGCTCTTTTTATTTCAGGGAAATCTCAAGTTTATCACTATCTTGTAAATAAGGTTCAGAAAAATTGATATATCAAGACCTTGCTATAACATGGTTCTTGGCATCCTTGATACTGGGCTGCATTAAAAGAAAACTGGGCTAAAGTTAAGTTTTACAGGGGTGCCTGGGTGACTCAGTCAGTTACACGTCTGCCTTCAGCTCAGGTCATAATCCTGGGGTCCTGGGATCGAGCCCTGCATCGGGCTCTCTGCTCAGCAGGGAGCCTGCTTCTCCCTCTTCCTCTGCCTGCCACTCCCCCTGTTTCTACTCTCTCTCCCTCTCTCTGTCAAATAAATAAATAAAATCTTAAAATAAAATGAAGTTTTACAGAGAAATTCTCCAGCTTCTCTTTCATTTCCATAAAGAAGTTAGATTGTTGGGACGCCTGGGTGGCTCAGTCGTTAAGCGTCTGCCTTAGGCTCAGGTCATGATCCCAGGGTCCTGGGATCGAGTCCTGCATTGGGCTCCCTGCTCCGCGGGGAGCCTGCTTCTCTCTCTCCCACTCCCTCTGCTTGTGCTCTCTCTCTCTCTGACAAATAAATCTTAAAAAAAAAAAAGTTTTAAAAAGAAGTTAGATTGTTTCAGCATTGTAGCCCTTGAGGGAAAAGCCTTTTAAGGTTTGCTGTGGTTTCTTGCCTTTTTCTAATGACTGGTGAAAGACTCTAAAGAGATTCTATTATGAAAAGGACCCTTCTATCCAAGTAGTCCTCCCCTAGTCTTTTTTCCACCTAATAAATGGTACCACTATTGTAACATAGTTGCTAAAACCAAGAGTCTCTAGACTTCCTCAGTTCTTTCTTTTCTTTCGCCATCTGACCTATCTTCTTTTTTTTAAAAAAGATTTTAAGATTTTATTTTAAAAAGATTTTGTTTATCTATCTGACAGAGACACAGCGAGAGAGGGAATGCAAGCAGGGGGAGAAGCAGGCTTCCCGTGGAGCAGGGAGCCTGATGTGGGGCTCGATCCCAGAACCCTGGGATCATGACCCGAGCCGAAGGCAGACACTTAACGACTGAGCCACCCAGGCGCCCCTGACCTATCTTCTTATCCCCAGTTTGAATCTGTCATCTAGTCCTGTTAGTTTGGTATCCAGTTCAGTCTGTTAACTTCTATTCATCTTCACTGCTACTACTCTAGTCCCAGCTGCCATCATCCCTTGCTAAGATACTATGCAGTGGTTTTCTGGTTTCACACAGCCTCAGCCAGTGTGATCCTAAAATTCAAGTCAGATCCTGTTATTCCTTTCCTCTCAGCCTGGAAAGGCTGCCTACAAATTTTCACAGGTCTGGTTCATTTTTCATACCTAAAGTATGAGCTCTGATGGCCTCGTGAGGCTTTCTTTTACTATCTTATATGAAGTGGTCTGTCAGTATTGCACTATTCTGTATGGTTCATTCATAGCCTTTATCATAATATATAATTAACATGTTTATTGTCAGACATGATGATGAATCTCCAGTGCCAGGATAAGTGCAGTGCTGGGTATATTTTAAGTGCTAAGTAAATATTGGATGGCTGGGTGAATGTATAAATGTATAAATGATAGAAGATTTAGAGAACTTGCATAATGTTTGTAAGGTTGGAGGGTAAAGGATCGAGTACTGATAGGGATTGAGTAAATTAAGTGATGTATTGATCTCAAGATTTCTTTTCCTTTAATCAACTTAGAAAAATGTACTAAACGTTTTGAATGATAGTTAAAAATATAAGAGCCTTAAGTATAGTATGTGATTTTGTTTGTTCAGATATTTAAATTTAGATACCTAATTAAATTCCTGAGTAGACATTAAGAGACTAGTATGGCATTAAGTATTATGTTCATGAACACTTGAGAATGTCTTTTGGTAAAATAAAATATTTAATAATTTTGCCCATGAAATAATTTATTTTTACAGTGATTTTCATGTACTTTTCATCTGTGATGACAAGTAGCATCCTACTGCCAAATGTAAGGTTAGAGTTGCAAACTTTTTTGCTTAACATGTTGTACAGTGTTACTTCGGAAGCTGAGAATAAAATTAACATCAACATAGAATGTTTTCATTGGTTCTAAATATAGGTCCAGGTGATGTAAAAATAAATTTTAGAGGCACCTGGCTCGTTCAGTTGGTAGAACATGTGACTATTGAACTCGGGGTCGTGAGCTCGAGCCCCACATTGGGCATAGAGCTCACTAAAGAATAAATAAATAAGGGGGGTGGGAGGATGGGCTGGCCTGGTGGTGGGTATTGAGGAGGGCACGTTCTGCATGGAGCACTGGGTGTTATGCACAAACAATGAATCATGGAACACTTCATCTAGAACTAATGATGTAATGTATGGGGATTAACATAAGAATAATAAAAAAAAAGGCAAAGAATAAATAAATAAAATACATAAATATTACCTTTTTTTTTTTTTTGGTCCAAGGTTCTTTTTGTCTTGTATTCCATGGCTAATGATCCTCCCTCCCACCTTCTTTTCTTATTCTTTTAGTTTTAATTTTTATCACAGTGATATATGTGCGTAATTTAGAATCGAATGGTTCTACAGGGTTTGTTATGAAAACAAGCACTGTTTTCCTCTCTCCCTTTCCAGTTTTCCTCTGCTAACTGTCCAGTATTTTTAATACTTTAAATTTATTAATTTGGTTGTTACATTATATCTCCAAATAATACATTTGTAGTGATACTTTTTTTTTTCCATTTAAGGAATATTTATTGGCATCCCACTATTAAAGATTAGGATTTAGCTCTTTATTTCACTGCTACCCATCCTCCAAATACACACATGTGCTCCTTCTATAGTCCAATTTCCTCATCTTGGTATATGGTTTTTTGTTGTTGTTTTTTTAAGATTTTATTTATTTATTTGTCAGAGAGCGCGAACACAAGCAGAGCAGCAGGCAGAGGGAGAGGGAGAAGCAGGCTCTCTGCTGAGCAGGGAGCCTGATGCGGGACTCGATCCCAGGACTCTGGGATCATGACCTGAGCCGAAGGCAGACACTTAACCAACTGAGCCACCCAGGCGCCCTGGTATATGTATTTTAAAATTTTGGTTAGATCATTGTTCAGTATTTACATAATTAGGTCTTTATAAAATGCTTTTCACAGCTAAGCAGTTTAATATAGTAGGATTACTTTTCCTTTCTTGTATACTTGATTTCCTCCTAAATATTTCCTGTAATAATTGCCTTCTATTTTATTTGCTTAGGTTTCTATTTACTGTAATTCAAGCCCCAAAGATCCCACCCAGTTGTTAAATCTATCCGTGTGTGTGTGTGTGTGTGTGTGTGTGTGTGTTTGAGAGAGAGAGATAGCGAGAGAGAGCATGAGCAGGGAGGGGAGGGAGAAGCAGGCTCCCGACATGGGGCTCGATCGCAGGACCCTGGGATCATAACCTGAGCTGAGGGCAGATGCTTAACCGACTGAAGCACTCAGGCGCCCCAAGTCTATCTATATGTTAATATATATCAGGTGTTCACTCAGTTCATTATATTGAAAAATTTTCTTGGAGCCTTTTGGCCTGCTCCGATCTGTACCTATTGCCCTTGTGCTCGAAGCATAGCTGCCGTCCTGGGATCTTCTTTCGCCATTATCCTGGAGATTTCCTTCACTGTTTTGTGTTGGATCCCCTGTTTTCTGTATCCCTTGTTTCCTCTTTCTTGACTTACTGTGTTATTTTGTTGGAATTCATCCTCTGGTAAGCTTCCTGAAGAAGGGTGCATGGGAGGTAAAGCTTTACGACCTTTATTCTTAAGCTGGTGCTTTCTTACTTTAAATTAATTCTTGTGTCTCTGTTTTTCTACTCGTCAGTTTCCAAGAGGCTCTGTTTTTTTACCAAGTAATTATTCAGAAGTTCCTTTTTAGTAATTCTTATACTTGATCTCTGGTCATGTGGGTCTTAATTTAAGCTTTAGGGCAGTTTCATTGCATGGTCAGTTAGAAACTGGGATAGGAAGAAGACATTGCCGTAGAATGCAGTTTTCCTGATCATGTACTACTGGGCTATAAAACTCCATGAGGGTGGGGGCATGTCTGTTTTGTTCACTGCTATATTTCTAGCAACTCCATGTTTTTTGCCTTTTGTTAGCTACTCAATACAACCAGATTAAACTTTTAGAGAAAACTTGGTTCAGGATAAATGTTTGTGTGCTCATGGGTGTATGCCCTGAGGCTTAAAACTCATATTTTTATGTCTGTGTACATATATTTAAATGCATCTTTTGCCTTTAAAAAATTGTTAGTTGCATTAAAATATTGTGTCATTTTTGGCTCTGCTTTAAAGTTGGTTTTGGGATCTATTGGCGAGCTGCTGTGGTAGGAAGCTGTGGTGGGATTAGAACAATTGTTTGATTAATAAATTTGGTTTAGAGATTTTTAGTTTATGCAAGCATCCATAAATGAAATCTTTCACTGTGTTTAGTTTTATAGATCAGAAGTTATTCTTTGTCAGAGATGCTGAGGTAAGAATACCTCTTTACAGCTAATTATGGAAGGACAAGAAATTGCTCATTCTTTATAGGCTTAGAGGTATAGTAAGGAGTAATCAATGGTGGAAGCATTTTTTATTGTCACATCACTGCTACCATATAGATATAAATTGAAGTTGACAGAAGATTGCCAAGCAAATATATTTAACCGACTGAGCCACCCAGGTACCCGCCAAGCAAATATATTTAAATAAAGAAATAAGATATCAACTGAATGAACACTTGGCAGTAAATAACATCTTATAGAAAAATGTTTCATTTTGAGCGGAGCATATTTTTTTTTATATTATTTCAGTAGAGTCCCAAACTAAAGGCAACTTATTTTTCCACAGATCTGCTTATATATTGCATGTGTGTGATTTACCCATGGGCCCAAGCCAGAAACCTGGTTATCAGTTGAGGCTCTTTCTTTTCTCTGTTCACATTTGATTGATCACAGTGTCCCTTTGGTGCTACCTTATTATCTTTTGTTTTTTCTCCATCTTTAAAGTCATTGTCTTAGAAAAGGCCTTCATCTGTCCTCTGGACTATTATTAGTCTCCTACCTTTTCAGTCCATTCTTTATATTTCCACCAGAATAACCATTCTGAAGTATACGTCTGTTATTTTATTCATCAGTGGAAGGTACCCAACACCCTGTGGTTTAAAGTCAGTCTTTAGTGTTAGGAAGCGCAGGTAGTTTCTGTGATTTGGGCTCTGCCTGAACACTCTGTGCCTTTGAAATGCTGCTTCCCAGATCTTGGAATGCCTTCCTTTATTACTTATACTCACTAAAGTGCACAAATGATGCTATATAGCTTGATGAAATTTTAGCTATGTACCCAAGCAACCACTATGCAAAACCAAGATAGAGAACATTTCCAGCACTCCAGTAGGCTCTCTCTTGCCCTCTCCTGCCTTCTCCAGGTTGATACTGCCCCTCAGAGGTAACCACTGTTCTGACTTCTATCCCTATAGATTAGTTTCACCTATTTTTGAGTCTTGTATAAATAAAATCATAGAATATTTACTTTGTGTGTGTGTGCATGGTGAACTCATTTTTTTTTAAATGAGATGTGAACTCATTTTTAAGACCAAATTTTAAGCCTTTTCTTTATGAAGTAAATTCCTGAAAAGATTACTAGTGTCTTGAAATTAGGGCAAGTGTATTGTTTTTATTTCCAGAAGCTAGTGTAGTGACTGGCAATGAAGTACATGCTTATTGATGAATTGACAGGCATCCTGATCCCTGAACTGTCTGCCTCACTGGATCCTCATCCATCAAAACTAAGCCCAGGCATCAGGTCCTCTCATTAGTCTTCCCTGATATCGCTCCTACTTTTCCTCCCCCTTTCTGCCCTAACACTTTTATCGGAGTGGTTATCCCACTGCATTATAGCTGCTAGTTTAATTGCCTGTCTACTTTATGTGAGTTCTGAAATCCTCGAGAGTAACTCTGGGGCCTAGAAGGTAATTGGCAGGGCTTATTAAAATGTTGATTGAATGGATGGGACAACTTATAGTAATAATCTGGTAAATTGTATCTTTACAGGATAAATTATAGTTGTTTCATGACATTTATACAAATATTCCAAATGTTCCAGGAATATAAATATTTAAAATTTGGGTTAAAAAGAATACCTGCTGGCCCTAAACTAAAATTACCTGAATCCATGAAGCACTCAGTAGAAAATATGAAGGAGAAAGGAAACACAATCTTATATGCAATGACTTTAGATTTGTAATTTGTTATAATTAGCAGCTTTGATTAAATTTAGTGCTGACATTTTGCAGGTGAGCCTTGATTTGACTGGTTTTGAGACACTCAAATTTTTCATAAATAGCAAATACTTGTTGGTGTGAATAGGAAAACATGGTAAAATCATGGCAAAATTCCATGCAATTTTTGAAACTTTTTTCAAATAATTTATGTAATTTAATATGTACTTATAAATTTTTGTTTTTTCCCAGAGAGAGAGTGCACAAGGGCGCATGAGGGGGCTTGGGGGAGTGGGGAAGGGGCAGAGGGAGAGGGAGAGAGAGAGAATCTGAAGCAGGCCCATGCCCAGCATGGAGCCAGATGGGGGCTCAATCTTAGAACCCTGAGATCGTGACCTTAGCCAAAATCAAGAGTTGGACGCTTAACTGACTGAGCCACCCAGGTGCCCCTCTACTTAAAATTTTTTAATCTCTTAAATGTGGGCCAATTGGTTTACTCTCTTCATTTCGTATTTCTGTGATTTCACTTATGTGGAGTGACTTTTTCTCTACCTTCATCTATTCTAATAATTTTATATTGTACAAAGTGTTGAGTGGGCAAAATGAAGCTAGATTATGAAGGGTTCATTTTCATTTGATTTTACTCATCTTTCTGGACTTCTAGATTTTGCCTAGATCTTCTGTGGAACATTCCTGGACTATAGAGTACTTAATCTTCTTTGAATTCCTATGACTCTTAATTTGTATCCTCGGTATTTGAATATTTTTATATACATATGGTATTGGTATTGTTTTATGTGTATTAATTTAATCTCCCCACTCAATTTTAAGTTTCTTGAGGAGGAATCTTTTTTTTTTTTTTAAACCACTCCGCATTGTTTTAAGTACAAATAGGTGTTCAGTTTATGCTTGATGGTGGAGAGGAACCAAATGGTTACAGTCATTGGTGCCTTTATATAATTGTGATGTGTTGCTTTTTAAAATCAAGTTATCTTATTTAGTTTTAAGATACATCTTTTAACTTTCATATTCATGTTTTCTTCTGAGTGTTTAACATGTGGCTCATATCTCAAACTCCCGATTTGCAAGTTTATAGGAGTGTGACTGAAAGTTAAAATAATGGGTCCAAGAGAACTGCACAGCATGGCAGTTCTATACATGCTAGGAGAATTTATTAGACAGTTATAGGTTGCAAAGGAATTTAGGAGACTTTTGCTTATCTTATGTATTTGTGTCAGTTTGAAGATTTGAGAATGCACCCAAGATGATGACTACTTATCAGTATCTCTTGTGATTCTAATATTAACAAATATAAGTAAATATGCTTTTTCTCATATATATGAGAGAGAAAGCAAAAATTGCACTAAATTACGATTTCTGATTGTAATAGGAATATCGCCTTATGATCAGTATTGTATTTTCAACTGTATGTGTTAGGATTATTGTAAAGAACTTATGAAATATTTCATGTGAATTTTTGTCTGATCTTCACAAGCTTAGGTACATACATAGTTTTATTTTCTGGCTTTAGCAATTTATTATTGTGGTTAAGTTATACATAAGATGAAATTTATTCTTTGAACCATTTTAATTTATTTTAGTTTCCTTAAGATTTTACTTTTAAGTAATCTCTATACCCAGCGTGGGGCTCGAACTCACAACCCCGAGATCATGAGTTTCATGCTGTACTGACTGATCCAGCCAGGTGCCCCTGAACCATTTTAAATTGTATAATGCAGTGTCATTAAATACATTCATAATGTTGTGCAGTCATCACCAATATTCATTTCCAGAACTTGTTCATCATCCCAAATAGAAATTGCGTAGTCCCTGAATAACTCCCCATTTTCCCTTCCCCCCAGTCCCTGGTAATCTCCATTCTACTTTTTGTCTCTGAATGTGCCTATTTTACGTACGTCCTATAAGTAGAATCATGCAATATTTATCCTTTCATGTCTTTTTCCATTTAGCAAAGTATTTTCAAGGTTCGTTCATGTTGTAGCATGTAGTAGAATTTCATTCCTTCTTATGGCTGAATAATGTGTGTATACCACATTTTGTTTATCCATTCATCTGTTAATGGACATTTGGATTGTTTTCACCTTTTTGCTATTGTGAATAATGATGCTATGGATATTGATGTACAAAGATCTGAGTCCCTGCTTTCAGTTCTTTTGAATGTATACCTAGGAGTAGACTTGCTGGGTCATATGGTAACTTGATGTTTAACAGTTTGAGGAACTACCAAGTTGTTTTGCAAAGTGGCTGCACTATTTTACACTACTATCAGTCATGTATGAGGGTTATAATTTTCCCACATCCTTGACTACACTTGTTGTTATCTTTCTTAAGCCATCTTAGTGGTTGTGAAATAGTATCTCATTGTAGTTTTGATTTGTGTTTCCTTAATGGCTAGTGATGTTGAGCATGTTTTCCTGTGCTCGAGTATATAAAAGTTATGTTTTCACTATACTGTAGTCTTTTAAGTGTAAAATAGCATTATGTCTAAAAAAGCAATATATGTACCTTAATTTAAAAAATATTTTTTAAAGATTTATTTCTTTATTTTAGAGAGAGCGTGTGTGTGTATGAGTGTGTGAGCGAGTGGGGGAGGGGCAGAGGGAGATAATCTTTAAGCAGACTCCCTGCTGAGTGTGGAGCCTGGCATGGGGCTCGATCCCATGACCCATGAAATCATGACCTGAGCTGAAACCAAGAGTCAGACGCTTAACTGACTGAGTCACCCAGGTGCCATTCAAAACACTTTATTTTTAAAAAGTTGCTAACCATCGTCTGACCTTTCAGTGAGTCTGAATCTTTTTGCTGGGTGGAAGGTCTTGCCTTGGTGTTGATTGCTGCAGACTCTTCAGGATGGTGGTTGCTAAAGGTTGGGGTGGGTGTGGCAATTTCTTAAAATAAGACTACAGTGAAGTTTGCTGTATTGATTGAGTCTTCCTTTCACAAACAATTTCTCTGTAGCATGTGATGCTGTTTGATAGCATTTTACTTGCAGTAGAGCTTTCAAAATTGGAAGTCAGTCTTCTCAAACCCTGCTGCTGCTTTATCAACTAAGTTTATATTCTAAATCCTTTGTTGTCATTTCAGCAATCTTTTTTTTATAATTTATTATTTTTTTAATAATCTCTACAGCCAGTGTGGGACTCAAACTCATGACCCTGAAATCAAGAGTTGCATGCTCTTCTGACCGAGCCAGCCACGTACCCCTCAACAGTCTTCATAGCATCTTTACGAGGAATAGATTCCATCTCAAGAAACCACTTTCTTTGCTCATTAATAAAGATTAACTCCTCACCTATTAAACTTTTATCATGAGATTGCAGCAATTCAGTTACATCTTCAGGCTCCACTTCTGATTCTAGTTCTCCTGCTGTTTCCACCACATCTGTGGTTTCTCCACTGAACTCTTGAACCCCTCAAAGTCATCCATGAAGGTTGGAATCAACTTTTTCCAAACTCCTGTTAATGTTGATATTTTGACCCGTTCCCATGAATCACAAATGTTCTTAATGGCATCTAGAATGATGAATCCTTTCCAGAAGGTTTTCAATTTACTTTGCCCAGATCCGTCAGAGAAATCACTTTCTATGGCAGCTATAGTCTTACAAAATGTATTTCTTTTTTTTCTTTTATTTTTTCTTTAATTTACTTCTTTTTTTAGAGAGAATGAGAGCATGAGCGGGGAGGGGCATAGGGAGAGAGAGAATCTTAAGCAGGCTCCATGCCCAGCATTCAGAGCCTGACATGGGGCTTGATCTCATGAGCTTGAGATCATGACCTGAGTCAAAGTCAAGAGTCGGATGCTTAACCAACTGAGCCACCTAGGTGCCCCTATTTTTTATTTTTAAAGTAAACTCTGCCTCCAATGTGGGGCTTAAACTCAGGACCCCAAGATCAGGCACCCCATGAAATGTATTTCTTAAAGAAAAAGATTTGAAAGTTGAAATTACTTCTTGATATGTGGGCTGCAGAATAAATGTTGTATTAGCAGGCATGGAAACAACATTAATCTCCTCCATCTCCATCAGTTCTCTTAGGTGACCAAGTGCATTATCAATGAGCATCCATATTTTGAAAGGAATCTTTTTATCTGAGCAATAGATCTCAACAGTGGGCTTAAAATATTCAGTAAATCATGTTGTAGGGACACCTGGGTGGCTCAGTCAGTTAAGCGGCTGCCTTCGGCTCAGGTCATGATCCCAGTGTCCTGGGATCATGTCCTGCATGGGGCTCCCTGCTCAGCGGGGAGTCTGCTTCTCCCTCTGCCTCTGCCGGCTGCTCCCTCTGCTTGTGCTCTCTCTGTCAAATAAATAAAATCTTTAGAAAAAAAAAGAAAAAACAATCATGTTGTAAACAGATGTGTTGTAATCCAGACTTTGTTCCATTTGTATAGCACAGGCAGTAGGTTTGATTTAGCATTAATTCTTAAGGACCCTGGGACTTTCAGAATGTTAAAATAGCATTGACTTCAACTTAAAGTCCCCACCTGCATTAGCCCCTAACAAGAGAGGCAGCCTGTCTTTTGAAGCTTTGAAGTGAGGCATTGACTTCTCTTTAGCTATGAAAGTCCTAGATGACCTCTTTTTCCAATATAGTGTTTCATCTACATTGAAAATCTTGTTTAGTGTAGCCACCTTCATTAATTAAGCTACATCTTCTGGATAACTTGCTGCTTTACCTTGCACTTTTATGTTATGGAGACAGCTTCTTTCCTTAAACCTCATGAACCAACCTCTGCTAGCTTCAGTCTTTTCTTCTAGAGCTTCCTTACCTCTCTCAGTCTTCATAGAATTGAAGAGAATTAGAGTCTTACTCTGGATTAGATTTTGGCTTAAGGGAATGTTGTGGCTGGTTTGATCTATCCAGACCATTAAAACTTTCTCTGTATCAGCAATAAGACTGTTTCATCTTCTTGTCATTTGTGTGTTCACTAGAATAGTGCTTTTAACTTCCTTCAAGAACTTTTCATTTGCATTTTGCATTTCATTTGCATTACATTTCATTCACCATTTTGGCTAACTGGTGCAAGAGGCCTGGCTTTTGGCCTGTCTTAGCTTTTGACATGCCTTTGAAGATTAATCACTAAGCTTAATCATTTCTAGTTTTTGACTTAAAGTGAGAGATGTGGGGCTCTTCCTTTCACCTGAACGCTTGAGGCTATTGTAGGGTTATTAATTGGCCTGATTTCAATATTGTTGTTTCTCAGGGAATAGGGAGACCCAAGGAGAGGAAGAAAGACCAGGGAGTGGCCAGCTGGTGGAGCAGTCAGAACATACACAACATTTATCAATTAAGTTTGCTGTCTTATATGGGCATGGTTCGTGGTGCCCCAAAGTAATTACAATAGTAACATCAAGGATCACTGATCATTGAGCACCGTAACAAATATAACAATAATGAAAGAGTTTGAAATATTCTGAGAATTACCAAGTGTGACATAGAGACAGAAATGAGCAAATGCTGTTGAAAAAATTGTACCAGTAGAGTTGCTGAAAACCTTCAATTTATAAAAACACAGTATCTGCAAAGTGCAGAAAAGTGAGGTGCAATAAAATGAGGTTATGCTTGTATTCTGGATACCTTATCAGTTAGGTGATTTGCAGTTATTTTCTCCCTTTCTGTGGGGTGTTTTTCATGTTCTTGATACTGTCTTTTGATGCTCAAAAGCTTTTAATTTTCATGATATCAGGTAGTTTTGAACTTAATGTTTTAGACTGTGCAGAGATAAAACCCACAAAACTCTGAAAGATTGACCTCATAGTTGCAGAAAACCATGGTAGAAAGAACCCTACTTCCTATACCCAAAAGACCCCCTCCTCCCCAAATAAAGAGAATGCTTTAGAAATAATTTTCCAAATAATCCACACAGTTCATAGATAAATAAAAAGCAAACAGTTCTTAAAAGCAGTGCTGTCTGTAATGAAAGCAGAGGAAAGCCAGCTTTATTATCAAATCTTAGCCAGGGTGCAAAGTCAGGCTATTCTTTGAGGAATATCAAAATTGGCCTCTATTACTGCAAACACATACACAAATAGTAGCAGGTGGTCTCTTCCGTAAGAATGAGAAGTGCCTGTGTCTTCTTGAATTCTAAAAATTGAATGTTTGTTAACCCAAGTACTGTGGAGGCCTAAGGCTTACGTGTTATATATGCTACTGGAGTAGAGACTATATGATTGCTACTTAGTGATGCAATGACATTTATATGTTTTAAAATCTTTTGTTTTAGTGGGCACTCTTTTAAAGAAAGGTCTGCCTATGTTTTTTCAACTTACTGTCTGGGGGTAGGTTCTTAAAAATTAACATATCTTAATGGACATATATAGATAAATAGGTGAGTTTAAGGTGGTGATAAATACTGGCTGTAAGAGGTTTCTTTTTAGCTATGTAATCCCTTAGATGTAGTCCTTTGCATATCAAAATTTTATTACAGCAATGTTCTGTGCTTTTTTTTTTTTTTTAAAGATTTTTATTTATTTATTTGACAGAGAAAGACACAGCGAGAGAGGGAACACAAACGGGGAGTGGGAGAGGGAGAAGCAGACTCCCCGCCGAGCAGGGAGCCCAGTGCGGGACTCGATCCCGGGACTCCAGGATCATGACCTGAGCCGAAGGCAGTCGCTTAACCAACTGAGCCACCCAGGCGCCCATGTTCTGTGCATTTTTAATAGAGGTTGTCAGTCATCTAATAATTCTTCCAGAAGTTTTTTTTTTTTTTAAAGATTTTATTTATGGGCGCCTGGGTGGCTCAGTCGTTAAGCGTCGGCCTTCGGCTCAGGTCATGATCCCAGGGTCCTGGGATCAAGTCCCACATCGGGCTCCCTGCTCTGCGGGAAGCCTGCTTCTCCCTCTCCCACTCCCCCTGCTTGTGTTCCTGTTCTCGCTGTCTCTCTCTGTCATATAAATAAATAAAATCTTTAAAAAAAAAGATTTAAAGATTTTATTTATTTATTTGAGAGAGAGAGAGAGAATGAGAGACAGAGAGCATGAGAGGGAGGAGGGTCAGAGGGAGAAGCAGACTCCCTGCCGAGCAGGGAGCCCGATGCGGGACTCGATCCCGGGACTCCAGGATCATGACCTGAGCCGAAGGCAGTCACTTAACCAACTGAGCCACCCAGGCGCCCCTCTTCCAGAAATTTTTATCTTTTGGCAGTGGCTTTTTGTAACTTCATATATTGGAAAAACTTTTATTCTAGACTGGAGGCTTTGATACGCTATGTTAGTCTGAAATTTTTTTTCCATATTTGAACATTGTTTAACTGAGTGGCTTTAATTGATTATTAATACTTTAATGTTGTGTTAAACATTAATGCCATTATTGATATATTGTAATTTAGTGCAGTTATAGTTAGAGTACTCCAAGGAAGAAATTAAATTTTCTTTATTTTTTAGAAGTTGTTACTTTTCATAAAATAACAAAAAGTCTAATTGGCAAAAAACTGAGTGATAGTAATGCAATGCATATTCTGATTTATTGTTTTCCAGTTACACACACTAAAAGATACGAATTATCCTCTCACCATATTAGTTTAGAGATTAAAGATTTGTCAGAAAAATTAAAAATGACATGTCAAATTCATATTTACTTTTTTCACTTTGCTGTTGAAGTTTTCGTCGTTCTGTCATTCTGTGCTTAGAATTTACATCTCAGGGCGCCTGGGTGGCTCAGTGGGTAAAGTGTCTGCCTTCGGCTAATGTCATGGTCTCTGGGTCCTGGGATTGAGCCCGGTGTCGGGCTCTCTGCTCAGCGGGAAGCCTGCTTCTCCCTCTCCGTCTACTTGTGCTCTCTCTGTCAAATAAATAAATAAAATCTTTTAAAAAAAGAGAAGTTACCTCTCAACTCTGATTGGCATTTTAGACTTATTTCTGCAGCTTTCTGTCAGATTGCCTCTACCTAAGTTGATGGCCTAAAGGTAATCATAACTCTGGCTTTATCCATGAAATATACTCAGGTCTACTACATTTATTTATCTACTTATTTCTATTACATTTAAAATAGGAAAAGGAGAAATAGTGTTAACCAAAGAGATAATTTAGTCTGTGTCATTCATATACTTCATGGATTTGTGTATATGTTTATGGTCCTAGAATGCAAATTCTGGCATCGTGTTATATAATTTACAGTACATTATAGATATTCCTTTAAATGCCCAGTGATAATATTTATGCAGTATGGTGTAATTTAAAATATCAGAATTAGTGTTTTATTTCTTTGTAGAAAAGCCTGTCAAGAGTAGTTTCAAGCTTGCCTTGTATACTTTAAAATACGGAGTGGGATCTTTTCTATGCTTTGGTGAATTGTCATTCCTTTCTAAGTTTGGATTAGCTTCCAACATTTTCTCTTTTGTGTTTTCACTGTTGTGAAAGTATCTGTGAGCTCTGTAAAAGGTTTCTGTTTTTTTGTTTTTTTCTGCCAGTGTTGCTTCCTCTGGGACATCTTCATCTTTTTTGTCGTGGCCACTTTTCCCATTTACCTTTCACTGAGTTCCTCTGAATGCATATCTAGTATCTCTTGAAAGGTAAAAGTGTCAACATTTCCATGGTCAGCTATTTCTTCTAAATCTCTATTTAAAATGTTTAATTGGAAGTTAGCATTATCACTTTTCATTTCTTTGCTACATTTTTATCTTTGTTGGCTAGTTTCCTCTTTTGATTATCCATTTTCATAAAATATCACTTGGATTTATCACAAAACAATTATACCTTCTTACTCTACATATGAACTGAGTAACAGCTGTGTAGGGACCAATTATAGACAGATTTTGAAAGAAGTGACATGATTGGTTACTGATCATGATGTGCATCTTTTATTAACATAGGGATTCATGGACTGAAGAACCAGCCATGCAGTTTGTATTTTATGAAATTATATACAGTTAATATGATGTGGTGACTGAAATTTGAACTGTGCTTTTTTTGGGGGGGGCTTGTGTCATTTAACTAAATTGTAGAAACTGAAATTCGTGAATATGGTAACCATGTAAAGCAAGGACTGCCTTTATATTAAAAAGAATTAACCTTACTTTCTCTTAATTGTTCGTAAAATACACGTTTTGGTGAGGATTTGATTTCAAGAAAGCCAGAATGTGTTTGTGGTTTGTAGAGAAAAGGATGTGAAGCTGACCTATATAACCTCAGTTTCTTACACTTAAAAAATTCTATGAGCTTATTGCCTTTGGTATAGACAATGTATGATGTGCTTATTTCCGTAGGTAGATTTGTAAGATTTGAGGTTTTTCATTTGTTACTTACCTTGTAACTGATAAACAAAGGTATTCTCTTTTTACCAAAAAGATTTAGTAACAAGACTACTTTAATTTTAAAGAGGTTTTTTTTTTAAGTTTATTTATTTTTTAGTAATCTCTACACCCAGTGTGGGTCTTGACTCACGACCCTGAGATCAAGAGTCACATGCTGGGGGCGCCTGGGTGGCTCAGTCGTTAAGCGTCTGCCTTCGGCTCAGGTCACGATCCCAGGGTCCTGGGATCGAGTCCCGCATCGGGCTCCCTGCTCCACAGGAAGCCTGCTTCTCCCTCTCCCACTCCCCCTGCTTGTGTTCCTGCTCTCGCTGTCTCTCTGTCAAATAAATAAATAAAATCTTAAAAAAAAAAAAAAGAGGGCGCCTGGGTGGCTCAGTTGGTTAAGCGACTGCCTTCGGCTCAGGTCATGATCCTGGAGTCCCTGGATTGAGTCCCGCATCGGGCTCCCTGCTCGGCAGGGAGCCTGCTTCTCCCTCTGACCCTCCTCCCTCTCATGCTCTCTGTCTCTCATTCTCTCTGTCTCAAATAAATAAATAAAATCTTTAAAAAAAAAAAAAAAGAGTCACATGCTGTACTGAGTCAGCCAGGTGCCCTTCAAGACTATTTGTTTTAGATTGTTTATAGTTTTTAAAAAATTATGAATAGCCTAAGTGTCCACCAGTAGATTAGTAAAATAAATTGCTATATCTATACAGTGAATATCATATACCATAAAATTGATACTTGTAGAAGGACATTTTAGTAATATGGAAAGCATGTACAGTATGGTACGATGAGGAAAACATGAAATAATGTATGATGTCATTTTTGTAAAGATTATATATGTGTAAAGAAAAACAAATTTGAAGAATAAACAGTTGACCCTTCACAGAGGTTTCAACTGTGCAGGTCTTATGCTGGCATTTTTTTTTTTTTTTATAAATAACGGTGTAGTACTGTATGTATTTTCCCTATGATGGTCTTAATGATGCTTTCTTCTCTCTAGCTTACTTTATTGTAAGAATACGGTATATGGGGCACCTGGGTGGCTCAGTCGGTTAAGCGTCTGCCTTTGGCTAAGGTCATGATCCGGTAGTCCTGGGATCAAGCCCCACATCGGGCTCTCTGCTCAGTGGGGAGTTTGCTTCTCCCTCTCCCTCTGCCCTTCCCCTTGCTCATGCTCTCTCTTCCCCTCTTTCTCTCTCAAGTAAATAAAATCTTAAAGTATGGTATATAATAGGTAAAACATACAAAATATGTGTTAATTGACTGTTATTGGTAAGGTTTCTGGTCAGCAGTAAGCTATTAGTAGTTAAGTTTTGGGGGAGTCAGAAATTATACATGGATTTTCCACTGGAGGTGGGGTTGGTGCCCCTAAACCCCAAGTTGTCCACGGGTCAGTTATATTACAAAACATTAACAGATTATCTCTGTGTTGTGAAGTTGAAGGTGATTTTCCTTGTATATCTTTATTATCTAAAAATAATTTAATTGTACTTAAAACTGTTTTTCTTATTACCAAAAAAAAAAGAAAAAGCATCACTTTTTAGTTCTCTTCATGAAAGACTGTTTCACATTTCGATATAACAAGTGCCATTTCTTTTGATAGTCCAGTGGGATTAAAGTCTCACTGTAAAATTTTTTTTGTGACTTTTTTTAATGTTAATTTTACTTTTCTTTTTTTTTTTTTAAAGATTTATTTATGTATTTATTTATTTGACAGAGAGAGACACAGCCAGAGAGGGAACATAAGCAGGGGGAGTGGGAGAGGGAGAAGCAGGCTTCCCGCCGAGCGGGGAGCCTGATGTGGGGCTCAATCCCAGGACCCTGGGATCATGACCTGAGACACTTAACGACTGAGCCACTTAACGACTGAACCACCCAAGCACCCTAAAGTTAATTTTCCAAATTAATATGTAAATGCTTTTTTGTGTATTTTGTAACGAGTAGTTTCATGAAAATAGATTTGTGTTTTGTGAAGCTTTTAATAGCTTTTTTTTTTAGGATTTTAGTTTTGAAGTAATCTCTCCACCCAACATCGAACTCAAACTTAGAATCAAGTGTTGCATGCTCCGCTGACTGAGCCAACCAGCACCCCTTAATAGCTCTTTTAATTTATTCACTTCATTATTTAACAACTTTTTAAAATATTTTGGGCAGCAGAAAAATTGAGGCTGTTTATTGGCATCACCTTTAAAATGTTTGTGTTGACAGTATGATCAGGTGAAGAGTTCTAGGACTTACTGGTCAATATAATTGAAAAAAAAATTTTTAAATATAAAACATTCTCTTCAACATCAGAGTTTAGAGAACTGTGTGATAGCTGTCTCTTTTATTAGCTTATGAAGAATTTAAGACATTTTGAGTTTATCTGTAAGGTAATCTAGGTAAGTTTCTGCTAAAGATTTGAATAATGTTTTGCCAATCTGAGTTGTATAGAGAAGTTAAGGTTAGATTATTTTAAGTGTTGAAGTAGAGAAAAAGAAATTTAATAAGGAATTACATTTCCTTTTTAGAAGTCTCTTTTTGTGGGGCGCCTGGGTGGCTCAGTCATTAAGCGTCTGCCTTTGGCTCAGGTCATGATCCCAGGGTCCTGGGATCGAGCCCCGCATCGGGCTCCCTGCTCTGCAGGAAACCTGCTTCTCCCTCTTCTACTCCCCCTGCTTGTGTTTCCTCTCTTGCTGTGTCTCTTTCTGTCAAATAAATAAATAAAATCTTTAAAAAAAAAAAAAAAAGTCTCTTTTTGTGTAATTTATTAGTTCCTTTTGCCTTTCTTACCTCTTTTTAAAAATGTATGGCCTGTGCTTTGACGGGACAAAAGCACTTAGATTTCTTATGGTTATTGGAGTAAATACATAATTGAATGACTGATTAGTTATTTATTAAATGTTCTGTGCTGAGTGCTAGGGCTGCCAAGACAAGAAATGATACTACCTTCAAGGAGCTTATTATTCATATAAGACAGAGTAAGGTCATGAAGGAGAGAGTAGTCTGGGAATGAAAGGCAAGAGGTGATTTTGTTTTTTTTTAAAGATCTTATTTATTAGAGAGAGAGAGAGAAAGGTTGTGTGTGTGTGTGTGTGTGTGTGCACGTGCGCGCACACTAGCAGTGGGGAAGGGTAGAGGGTGAGGGAGGGAGATAAGTGGACTGTGCACTGAGCCCCTGGTGGAGCTTGATCTCCTGACTGGAAATCATCACCTTAGCCAAAACCAAGAGTCCGATGCTTAACCGACTGAGCCACCCAGGCACCCCGAGAGAGGTGATGATTTAACTCAAATTGGAAAAGAGGATTAGTTGTTTAGGTGGCATTGCAAGAAGTAGGGTGGTATCCATAGAGGAGGGAGCATTGTAAGCAAAGGCAGATAGGAATGTCAGCTAACAACCTACAGCACCTTTGTAAACTTTGTTTAAAAATTATAAAGCAGTATAACATTACTGAGAGATTCGTTGGGAAAGGGAGAAAATTTCACTAATGATCTGTCACTTAACACAGCTAATGATTTGCTTTTATTCCTTTTTCTCATAAATGCTTTATATTTCCATATTGTTTTAATCATAACATACCTGGGATTTTGTATCTTGTTTTTTCTGAGATGTCTGTTTTTATCAGTTATATATTCATATAGTTTAAAGTGTTAAATAGTTTGCATGAGATTTGTTGAATTAAAAAAAAAAACGTTGAATAAGATGCAGTTGCCTAATCTTGGCATTCTCTCTTTCCCAGAAGGTACTACTATATATTCTTTTAGTGGATCTTTGATATTTGGTACTGATTTTTCAGTTTTAGGCATTATCTATTGACTTCCTACTTTCTGGGCATGAGAATTTAGCTTTCTTCCCCCTCCTTCTCCCTTAGCCACTTCCTCTTCCCCTCTCATTATTACTTCATCCTGCCACTATTGTTGTATGATAATTTAGTTAGATAAATATTTAATGTTTACCTTATGACCATGTATATGTATGATTCACAACTAAAGGTATGTGGTAAACTGTGATTATTTTTCTAGTGCAATTTTTTATTTTCCCTAGAGCTCATAATTATGATATTATGTTTGTTTAGTATTCTAAGTATTTATCGCTAATTTAATCCTGCATACACTCTTGTCACTTGCCCACGTCTCCTCTCAAGATTATCACATGTTGTCAGTTTCTTCTGATGTCTGCATGTAACCTGTGGACTGGTTTCAAACTGGATTGGTTACTCTTTGAACATGGTCCATAGTGATGATCCTGGGAACTCCCTTCACCCTTATCCTGGGGCTTCTTATGTACTAGATCTTTGGTTAACGTCTATCCCATGTCTTTTGCTTTCTGGATTTTTTCTTGTTTTTGTGGATGACTTCCTCCAGGAACTTTGAGAAAGAATTTATGTGAGGTAAATTATTTGAGATTTGTAAGTCTAAATCTGTCCTCACATGTGACTTTTATAAGTGTCCAGAGTTAGAATTCTAAGTTAGAAATCATTTTTCTTTAAAATTTTGAAAAAGTATTGCTTCATTTTTGAGCCTGGTTTCCCATCTTGTTGAGATATCCAGTACCATTTTAATTCTTGGACCATTGTATTTGTTTCTGTTTCTGGAAGCTTATAGTATCTTTATTCACAGTGTTCTGAAATTTCACAGTGATGTCATTTAGTATGGCTCTGTTTTCACCTATTGGCTAGTAAAAATGGGCTCTAACCTGAAAGTTGATGCCTGAATTGAGTTCTGAGAAATTTAATTATCTTATAGATGATTTCGTCTCTTAGATTTTTTTTTTTTTTCCTGAAACTTGTATTTGGATGTTAGAGCTCCTGAACTGATTCTCTAATTTTCTTACCTTTTTCTGTCTTTGTCTTTTTACTCCTTTTTGGGAGATTTCTTTAACCTTGCCTTCCAATCTTTTTTTTTTTTAATTTTTTAAAAGATTTTTTATTTACTCATTTGAGATACAGAGAAAGAGAGAGCATGAGCAGAGGGAGAGGCAGAGGGAGAGGGAGAAGCAGGCTCCCCACTGAGCCAGGAGCCCGATGTGAGGCTCCATCCCAGGACCCTGGGATCATGACCCGAGCCGAAGGCAGATACTTAACCATCTGAGCCACCCAGGTGCCCCATGCCTTCCAATCTTAATCGATCTCCTTTTGCTCTCAATTTTTAATTTTTAAGAGCTCTTAATTTTTTTCTTTACTGAAAATCTTCATGTGATAAATTTACATGTAGTAAAATCTTAAATGTACAATGCATAAATCTCAAGTGTACACTTCAGTGATTTTAAAAATGCGTAACCCATCATCACCAGAATCCTTCCCCCCTGGAGTGAGGCTGTAGGCCAATGCGCACAGGGAAGTGTGCTAATAAAGCCCATGCCTATGCAAAAAGAACACCCCCAAACAAAAAAATTCCACCCATGTAACCTATACTCCTACCAAGATACACATCTCAAGTATTTAGTTCAATCAGTTTTGACAAGTGCTTTGTATTTATCACCAAAATCAAGATAAAGAATATTTGCATCACCCATGAAGGATTCTTCATGCCTTTTTCCAGTCAGTCATCCACCCCCAGGCCCCTGCCACCAGAGGCAACTACTGATCTGATCTTCGTCACCATTATGTTTGTTTTTGTACTTAGTACAAATGGAATCATATAGTATGTATCCTTTTGTGTTTGCCTTTTTTGGGTCAACATAATATCTAAGAGATATGATATTTATCCATGTTGTTGCTGGGTTTGGGGATCTCTGGAATGTCACTACTTAAATAGAATTGAATCAGTAGCACCACTGCCTATTCTCTATGGATATAACATGATTATTTATTCTTCAATTGGACATTTCCTGGTTTGGGCTATTATGGATAAAACTGCTTTAAACATTTTTGTACAAGACTTTTAGGACATATATTTTTATGCATCTTATATCCCTAGAAGTGGAGTGGAATGGTAGGTCATAGAATAGTGTATGTTTAGCTTTCTTGGAAACCACCAAATAATTTTTCAAAGTGGTTATATAAATTTTTTTCATTTCTGCTAGTTCAGTTGCTCTCTCTCCTTACCAGGCTTAGTATTGTGCATTCTTTTAATTCTAGATATTTAGATTGGTGGGAAGTAGTATCTCAGTGTGGTTTTCATTTGTATTTCCTCGATCACTATTCATGTTGAACATCTTGTGCATATTGACCATCCGTATGTCCTTCTGAGCCCTTTTTTGTTCTGTGAATATTGTTTAGTAGCATCTTGTTATTTTTTTCACTTTTGTTATAATCTTACCTCTTTGAGGATATTAATAACACATTTTTAAAAATTTCTGTTCCTCCTATAGACTGTTTCTTCAAAAAATCTTTTCCTGCTTTTTGCTTCTCTCGTAATATAGGCTTTCTGCAGATGCCTAATAATCTTGTTTCTCTGCTCATAAAGCTGAATACAAGTTCTGTGTTAGTGGTGCTTGTTTTGAGCATTTTCAGTGTGGAACCCCTCCCCAATTCCTAGTCAGTATCTTTAGATCTTTACTCAGAAAAGTCTTCTCAGCTCTTCTATCTGGAGAGTAAAGGTCTGGCTGCCAGACTCTGGAAGCTCAAAGGAGGAAGAGGGGAGATATCTTTACATTCCCATTCATTACTTAATACCTCCGTTTTTAGAGTGGTTTAGTTAACCTCATTTATGTCTGGTGTCCAGAGATTTTCTGGGGTTTCATATCTTCCAGATAATATACCTCTAGTTTTTTGCCATGGCTGGGGAGGCTTGGTAGCTAGGCTGTGTGGAATGGGGTTGGGGATCTCTGGAATGTCACTACTTAAATAGAATTGAGTCAGTAGCACCACTGCCTTCTTTACCCCCACCCTTCTCCATCTTGTGGAAGCATCCTTGTCCCACTGATTCTGAATCTTTATGGGATTCCTCCATATAAAAACCTCACCTTTCCTATTGGCAGCTTAGGATTCAATTTTCTTTTATCTACTAAGTCCTTTAATATGTATCCATTTTCTCTTCAGCTTCCAAAGTTTTCTTAGTTTTATCTCCTATCCCAATTTTTTTGTCTTTGGGTTTATGACTTAAAAAAAAGAACCCCTTTATTGAAAAGTGGGCTTTAAGAAGGGAATGAAATTAAGTGTGTTTCAGTTCACTGTTCTTTTATCAGAACTCTGTATATTTTTTGTCACATAGCATATCATTTTATTTTTTCAAATTATTTTCATAATTATGATTTTTCTTGGTTGCTTGATATTCCATTGCCTAGATTGTCTGTAATTTACTGTTGCCTTATCAATTGATACTTAAATTTCTTCCAGTTTTTCACTTACTACATTATGCTGAAATGAGCATCATTTAAATTTCCCCATTTTTAGGATTATTTCCTTAGATTTCCAGAAATAACCATCTTTTTTAACTCAGATCATTATCTGAAAGTGATATGTGAGTGTTGATTTTATTAAACCTATATCAGAATTTGGTATTATAGTTTGCAAAAAAAACCCCACCTTTTTTGCTAATTAGTCTAAAATGGCAGCTTGTTTTAATTTTTATTTTTAGATTAGATGTCAAGGTAGAACCTTTCTCCACATTTTTGGTAGTTGTATTTCCTCATTTTTTTGTCCTTTAGTCTTAGTAACATTTCTAGTTCTTAAAATTGTTTTTTTTTAAATCAATTTGTAGAACTCTTTATAATAAATGCCTTGAATGTTAACCATCAGATGGATTTGCTGCAAATATTTTCTGCAGTGGGTTTGCCATTTTATTGCCTGTTTTTGCTATTTTTCTTTTTTCATTTGTTTTAAAATGAAGTATAGTTGACATACAACATTATATTAGTTTCAGGTGTATAACACAGTTATTCAACATTTATATACATTATGAAATGCTCACCTCTGTAAGTGTAGTCACCATTTGTCACCATACAAAATTACTACCATATTATTGACTATATTCCCAATGCTGTACGTTACATCCCAGTGACTTACTTATTTTATAACTGAAGTTTATATCTCTCTTTTTTTTTTAAGATTTTATTTATTTGACAGCACAAGCAGGGGGAGTGGCAGGTAGAGGGAAAAGCAGGCAAAGGGAGAAGTAGGCTCCCTGCTCAGCAAGTAGCCCAATGTGGGGCTCCATCCCAGGACCCTGGGATCGTGATCTGAGCTGAAGGCAGATGCTTAACCGATTGAGCCACCCAGGCACCTGAAATTTTCACCTCTTAATACCCTTTACCTATTTAGTCTATTTCCTTGCATCTTTGCCCTGACAACCACCAGTTTGTTTTCTGTATTTATGAGTCTGTTTCTGTTTTGTTTTGTTTATTTCTTTTGTTTTGAAAATTCCACATATAAGTGAAATTTCATATAGTATTTGTCTTTCTTTGACTTATTTCACTTAGCATAATACTGTTTGGGTTCATCCATGTTGTCACAAATGGCAAGATTTCATTCTTTTTTATGACGAGTAATATCCATGAGCTCAAAATTTGTATAGTCAGATCTGCCAACTATGTATTTTATATCATTCTGAAGTTTCACATTTTTACTCTAACATGTGCCTGAAAAATAATTGATTCTAATTTATGACTTTAAATTTCAGTATTCAACTTTTATTCACCTGAGATTTATTTTGGAGTATGGGAAAAGGATCTAAATTTGAGGGGTTTTTTTTGTGTTCTAACTGCTAAGCAGCTAATCCAATATGAGCCAGGGAATCATTTTCATTTAAAAACAATCCTTTAGGGCGCCTGGGTGGCTCAGTTGGTTAAGCCACTGCCTTCGGCTCAGGTCATGATCCTGGAGTCCCTGGATCGAGTCCCGCATCGGGCTCCCTGCTCAACAGGGAGTCTGCTTCTCCCTCTGACCCTCCTCCCTCTCATGCTCTCTGTCTCTCATTCTCTCTCTCGCAAATAAATAAAAAAAAAAATCTAAAAAAAACACAAAAAAACCCCAAACAAACAAAAAAAAACAATCCTTTAGGGGCGCCTGTGTGGCTCAGTCATTGAGCGTCTGCCTTTGGCTTGGGTCATGATCCCAGGGTCCTGGAATCGAGCCCCGTGTTGGGCTCCCTGCTCAGCGGAGAGCCTGCTTCTCCCTCTCCCTCTGCCTGCCTCTCTGCCTACTTGTGCTATCTCTCTGTCAAATAAATAAATAAAATCTTTAAAAATTTTTAAAAAAATAAAAACAATCCTTTAAAAAATAATTTGAATATGTATAGTAACTTCTGTTTTGCCTCATAAATTCTAATTGTTCCTTCTTGTAGTCTTGCATCAGAAACTTGTGTATTTTCTCAGAGAAACTCTCATTGCATCATATGAAGTCTAGACTTCCTTATTTTAAATTATTTTGTTCTTTGGTTGTTTGGGAAGTGTTGGTACACTTTTGCTTTTATGTAATAAAACCTGAGAATGTTGCCATCTTGGGGTTGCTTATAACACCATATATGGTTATCAGGAAATTGCTCACAACTGTGAAGTGCTTACTGTGCTGAATAAGGAAAATAAACTCCTAGGCTTATTTTGTGTTTATTGTTTGATGACCAGATTCCATTCTTAGTTTTAACTGTTTGTTTTTGTTTTTTTAACTAGGATCTCAGTTTAAAATGTATTTTCTCTTCAGCTTTTATTTATTTATTTTCTTATAATGGCCCTACAACTAGTAGCCTTGTTTCTGAACCGAGGCCTTTGGGTTGAAAAGATTTTCCTTTAGTCGATAAACTCCTTTAGATTTTTCTTTCAGGATTTCTTATTAACGATAAGCAATAGGACTCCCCTCCCCCTTGATTTCTATAAGTAAAAAAACAACCAACCAAACAAAACCAATAAACTACCTATTGGAATGAAAAGCAATCTAATTTTTATATAACTCTGTCAAGCTTAAAAAAATTTACATTAAGGGGCACCTGGGTGGCTTAGTTGGTTAAGTGTCTGACTCTTGATTTCGGCTCAGATCACAAGCTCAGGATTATAAGATCAAGCCCCACATTGGGCTCCACACTCAGCTGGGAGTCTGCTTGAAACTGATTCTCTCTCTCCCTCTGCCCTTTTCTGTGCTCGTGTGTACACACACCTCTCTCAGATAAAGAGATCTTTAGAAAATTTGCATTAAAATAAGTAAGCAAGTGGTACACTAGCTACTATTGCAGTATAGCATGAAGTGCTTCATTATCTCTAAATACAGCAAACAACATGGGTTTAAACTGCATGGGTCCATTTATATGCAGATTTTTTCAATACAATAGTATAGTATTGAATACTGTAGTATAGTACCATAGATATATTTTCTCTTAATGATTTTTCTTAATAACATTTTCTTTAGTGTACTTTATTGTAAGACTACAGTATATAATACATATAATAAGTGTTAATCAACTGTTTATGTTATTGTTAAAGTTTCTGGTGAACAGTAGGCTATTGATAGTTAAGTTTTTGGGAAGTCCAGTTTATGCACATTTTTGATTGTGCAAAGTGGTGGGGGTTGGTGCTTCTAACCCGTGTTGTTCAAGGATCAACTGTACTGTATTTCTCTTGAAGAAAAAAGGATAGACCTATGTTTTACGAAACAGAGTAAACTTGGTTAGGTGGAATTTTTACTTAATATCAACCCTTGCATTTTCTTTTTTAAAATTTGTTTGTTGCCTCTTGGCTTTTCTGTTTTTTTGAGGTAGCTATATGGGTTTCTTTTAAAAAGTGGGCTTAAGATTCTTTTTTTTTTTTTTTTAAGATTTTATTTATTTATTTGACAGAGAGAGAGACAGCGAGAGGGGGAACACAAGCAGAGGGGGAGTGGGAGAGGGAGAAGCAGGCTCCTTACTGAGCAGAGATCATGACCTGAGTGGAAGGCAGATGCTTAACAAGTGAGCCACCCAGGCGCCCCTGGGCTTAAGATTCTTACCCACTGTCATAATAGCAGTGTGTTTCTGTATCTGGCAGAAAGAAGTACCACAGGTTTTCAACAGTAGACTTAAATTAGAATATTTTTAGAGTTCTGGAAATCAAGAATCAATAGCAATCTGCTACCAAATATAACTAAATTATATTTATTTTTCTTAAAAGTGCAGTAAAGTATTCATTTTATTTTTAAGTGTCGGAATACTAGAATTCATACTATTAAAAGTACAAATTGATTTCTTATGTCATTTTGTAACCTACCCTTTTTAGGAGTTTGGGTTCAAGGCCAAACTCTTTTGGTAGTTTCATTCTAGTTTTTCTCATATATATTTACTCTGTGGCATTATTTTTGGTATTTTAATAAAATTACATAAATGTTTTATTTGTAAAAATGCCTTCTCTGAATAGATTCTTTTAGTAATTACTTTATTTCCTGACGACCTCATAACCATTACCATGAAGTCATGGTGTAGAGTAATGAAAAAAGTAATAAGATTTTTGTACATAACTAGGACAAGAATTCCTTGGGGGAAATATTGAGTGAATGATTACAGGGAAGGTAATTCTTTGGTTACAAATTAATTGCCTTGAAAGTTAAATTCAACTTTAAAATGCAGTCATTTTTAAAGAAATAAACTCATTTATGAAGCTAGATTAACTGAGTAATTACAGCTTAGTTGATAAGGAAAATTGGAAAACAGTGAACATTTTCTTTATTTAAACAAATTAACGTTCACTTGTTGAAATAAATTTCTTTTCAATTTTCTTCACACCATAAACTGGAAATGTTGTTGTCTTTTCCTCTACCTGAATGTTTAGTAGAATAGTAATGACTTTTTCCTCCATGTTTATGGGTGAACTGTTAGTGTGTTGCCATGTCAGACACCTCTCTGAAAGTTGTGAATGAGAGTTTAGGATAGAAAGAATATGTGTCATTGCTATTAGAAAATCCGAGATCAGGGAACTAGTAAGGAATGAGATCTAAAATACTCATGAAAATTAAGTACCTATGGTACATGAGCCGTTTCTACAAAAATTGAAAGCTGTTATATTTTATTATCATTTTAATTTAAATTTTCAGATTAAAACATTGTTATTACCAGATTGGTATGCATTTTCTAATCGCAAAGTATTGGTAAACACTCTTGAAAAATCAAGAACTCAGTTTTTCAGTTGTAAATGTGTGAATTTCTTTAAAGAATTCAGAATTGCCCACACCTGACTCTTACCCATTCATGTGATTTTTTCAGAATTGCTTTTGATATTAGAAGGAATAATGTATGAAATTTTGTCAGATGTTATTTGTTGTTATCATTAATAGTACTGAAAATGACATTTTTGTCACTTGTTAGGTGTGGTTTCCACGATATCAGTTTGTTTTCAACAGTGTATCTTCCCAAGTGACAGCAGCATTGAGAATAGAATACTGTATGTGTTCTTTTTTACCATTTTGCCAAGAAGGTTGTTAAAAATTCCAGCTATTCCCACTGTGTATGGATAGGACAAGAATAATTCCAAATTTCATGAATATGTTTTCTTCTGACCAATTTTTTTTTTTTTTTTAAGATTTACTTATTTATTTTAGAGAGAGAGAGAGTGCAGGGCATGCCTGTGCTTGTGAGCAGAGGGAGGGGCAGAGGAAGAGGGAGAAGGAGGAAGCAGATTCCCCATGAAGCCTGTCCTCAGGACACTGAGAACATGACCTGACCCAAAATCAAGAGTTGGATGCTTAACTGACTGAGCCACCCCAGGTGCCCCCTGACCAAGTGTTTTTTTGTTTCCAAATTTCATTAATTTGTTCTCTTCCGAGGTAGTTTTTTTGTAATGCCTTTCAGCAAGGATCTTAGTGATAAATAAGGATGGATGAGTGCTCATAGAATTGTAGGAAAAATTTCATGATTTCTTTTTTTTTTTTTTAATTTTATTTATTTATTTGACAGAGAGAGACCCAGTGAGAGAGGGAACACAAGCAGGGGGAGTGGGAGAGGGAGAAGCAGGCTTCCCGCTGCGCAGGGAGCCCGATGCGGGGCTCGATCCCAGGACCCTGGGATCATGACCTGAGCCGAAGGCAGACGCTTAACGACTGAGCCACCCGGGCACCCCAATTTCATGATTTCTTAATTAAAAGGCATAAGGAAGTAGCTTCCAACTTGAATATTATGGGTTTAGCTAGTACTAATGGTAGAATGTAAAAGGTCTGACTTTTAATTCTCTAGTCACTTGATGATGTAAATCTATGGTGTTATTTGTGGCTTTCTCATTTGTGAAATTCATTGGAGGATTGGACTTTCTCTGTGAACATACTAGTGAATAATAAAGTTTTTGGAAAGGGGTGGTGCTTAGGATATGTTATAAAAGACTATTATTTTTTTAAAAAAGATTTTATTTATTTATTTGAGAAGACAGAGCATGAGCGGGGGGTGGGGTGGGGACAGAGGGAGAAGGAAAAGCACACTCCCTGCTAAGCAGGGAGCCTGATGTGGGGCTTGATCCCAGGACCCCAAGATCATGACCTGAGCTGAAGGCAGATGCTTACCCAACTAAGCCACCCAGGCGCCCCTATAAAAGACTACTCTTAAAGTGAAATAGAATGGAGGTTATAAATGATTTTAAATTCATGGATAGTTAATGTGATTGGCTTAGTATGTTTTGGGGGATGATGGTGAAAGGAAACATCACTGTTCCCTTTAGGGAACCTGAAAACATATGTACTTATGTGTGGGCCTACTTCTATGTGGGCTGGCCTTCCCTCCTTCCTTCCTATCTTCCTGTCTCCCTGCCTGCTTTCCCTCCTAGCATTCCATCCCTTCCTTTCTCCTTTCTCTCCCCAAAACAAAAGCACTAACACAGATATATATGTTATCCTTATTAAAGTATCATAAGAATCTTTGGGTGCGCTTGGGTGGCTCAGTCGGTTAAATGCCTGCCTTTGGCTCAGTCGTGATCTTGCGGTCCTGGGATTGAGCCCTGCATTGGGCTTAGTGTGGAATCTACTTGAGACCCATGCCCACCCTCAAAGAGTACACTTATGATGAGCACTGAGTAATGTATAGAATTGTTGAATCTCTATATTGTACACCTGAAACTGTTAACTATATTGGAATTAAAATTTTAAAAAGGAGTAAAATGCTAGGTTAGATACAGCAGCTATTATTAATCTTAATATCTTTAAGGTTAAAAGACAGATGACAACCTATCATTACATTTTGGTTAAATTCACAAAGGAATTTGGGCTACTAGATGTCTTGACTAAATTTTTCCCCCCCTCTGGAAGAAAGGAGGGTATTTGGAAGCATATATTTTAATGTAGTTGAACTGATGAGTGCCATGTTGCTGATAGCTCAGAAGTTTATGGACCAGGAGAATGATAAATTGTGTGTTTGATTTGAGAAACTGCTGGAAGCAAGTGAATGAACTAGAAAACTTGTCATCAACATATGTTAAATAGTCATTTTGTTATGTTATGGAAAATAAAAAAGCTAATGAATACTTAAAGGCATTCTTTCCATGACATTTTTAAGGCTCTCCTGCAGCGTTTAAGTATACAACACATTTTCTTTGACAATAAACTAAGCGGTGTCTTTTGTGATTTATGTTCTTTTCTTATGGCCAGTTTTCAAAGACACATTCTTGAATTATTTGACGTTGATAACTATAAGGTGGCATATTTGGTGTAATATGAGCTGTCATTCTTAGTAGAAGAAAACTTGTACAACTTGCGTGTTTCCTCATTTGTATTCTAAGTTTATAAGTTACTACTGTTTCGTTCATTGACAAAATAGCTTTGTTGTCTAGCACAGACTCTGTTCTATATTATTTTTTTCTTCACATTTTCATGCTTGTTAATGAAAACCAATAGGAGGGAGGAAGCAGAATTTTCTCTTGGTCTACTTCAATTTTTTTTTTTTTTTTTTTATGCAGTACAGCAAAGCTCAAAGCTTAGGGATGCTGGGGAACAGAAGTAGTAGCAGATGGTCTGCAAAGATAGGGTGGTTCGTTTTGATTACAGACACTGGCAGTCTGTGAAGTGAAGATATGGAGCCACAATATATTCTACAACCTGCACTAACCATGTGTGTTGTGGTAAAGCCAAGAACAACTTTGTATGGACATAGTAGAAGAGATGACTGGATCCACTTTTAGTTTCCACACACCCACACAGAGCAATACTGTCAACATTATATCTTTGAGCACTAAGGCCAAGCAGTATATGAATTGCCGCACTGTTTTCTGCTTTGAATTACAGCTGATGTGCTCAGGGATACAAACTAGGATATAATACAGAGAGCTAGATTTTTATCTTCTCAATAACAAGAGAAATGGAGATTTATTTTCTCCATTGTTTAAACAGCTACTCAAAGATGGGCTATATGGGATTCTTTTAGAAATTTTTGTTTGTTTGAATTTCTGAGACCACGTAAACAATAGTGGATAAAAGACTAGGGAAAGCATAATTGTGGGAATATAAATTGGTAGAGTCATTTCGAAGGGAGTTTGGCAATGTTTATTAAACCAAAAAAAGTGTGAGTGACCTACTGCTTACTAGAGAAGCAAATGGGTATTTGTATATATTTCTCCAAGGAGGCATGCCCATGATTTTTCATGGCAAGTGTTGTATGAAGGAAAATTGAGAAACAGCCTAAGTGTCCAACAATATGTGAATAGCTAGATAGTCTGTAGTATTATGTAATGGAATACTATGCAGCACATAAAGGAATAAGGTAGATCTATTTGTAACAGAGTAAGTTGCATTGTGATATGTATAGTAGGATACCACTGTAAGTTTCACTGGGTATTTTTAAAAACATGGAAAAAAATCTGAAAGGAGACAGACCAAACACTGATTATCTCTTGGGAAGGGTGAGGGAGAGGTAGGGATTAGGACTAGAGGGAAGAAGTGACTAGGATTTGGTAGTGGTGATGTCTTTAGCCTTAGCTGTATGTATTGTTTGAATTTAAAAGAAGAATTCATTTACTTATTACTTGCATAATAAAAAAACTAAACAGTTATCCCCTAGGGGTGCCTGGGAGGCTCAGTTGGTTAAGTGTCCAGCTCTTGGTTTTGGCTTAGATGGTGATCTCAGGGTCATGGGATTGAACCCTGCATTGGGCTCCATGCTGGGCATGGAGTTTGTTTGAGATTCTCTCTTCCTCTCCCTCTGCCCCTCCCTCTGCTCACGCATGCTCTCTCTCTCTTTCTCAAATAAATCTTAAAAAAAAAAATCTCCTGGTACTACCCAATACAACAACCACTTTATTTGCACATTGTCTTCATTTGTGTATATATTTGTCTACTTTTAATAATCTGCGGTTGTTAATTTATTATATTACAAACATGTTTTCATGTTTCTGTGAAGTCTTTATTACCATCTGTAATAATACTTTTAAATTATTTCTTTAACTGAATTTCCCAGGAATGAACCACATGATCAAAGGATATGAACATTTCTGGCTCTTCTTAAGTATTACCGTATTATTTTATAAAAGGATTTTACCAGTGCATAATGCTACCAGCAGTGGTGAAGTACAAGTTTACCGTACCTTACCATTCAAATTTCTTTTTAAAAGCATAACAGAGAAATGAGGAGTATGGATACTGGAGTCTGACTTTGTGGATGCAAATCCTGCCTCTGCCACTCATTAACTGTGTGACCTCAGGAAAGTGACTTAACTTGAGCGCTTCCACTTCCTCATCTGTAAAAATGGGAATAGTAACAGTATCTACTCTGTAGGATTTTTACAAGGATTAAGTGAAATATTTGTAAAACAACTGGAATGGTGTCTGTCATAGAGGAAATATTTGATAAAATTTTTTAAAAAAATCATAACTTGGAGGATCTTTGGAACAAGACTGTTGTGTATAGGTTGTATCTTATCTGCCTTGTTTGATACTGTGTGATTATTTTTCTAAAATTTGTCACTTTTTGTCATTTGAAGCAAAAGTATACTACATAAATGTATAAATACATAATTTTTGAGTACAGGGTATATGTTTTTAATGATAAAAAGATGGATTTATCAAATGTAAGGGATTTTGAGAAAGCCATTGTTTGATTTTCTGCCTTTGGGCAGGTAAATGTCTAAATTATACCTATTCCAGCACTTTTAGAATTAACATATTCTAAACTTCATGTTTCTCATCTGAGTTCCGTTTAGTAGGCTACTAAACGTGATTCCAAATTGGATTTAAGCTAAGGAAAGCTGTGAGGAGATTATACTTGTATTACGGTCACATTTGCATTATGGTCACATTTAGTGATGACAAACATCAGGTGTAGGATAATGAAAAAATATTTTTTTGAGCCTTTACTGTGAGTCAGTATTGTTCTAGATACTGAGGTTCATTAGTAAGTGGGAGTCAGTAAATGAGAGAATAGATAGGACATTTATTTGATCATTTAAAAAAATCTAAACTTTATCCAAAAATTTATTATGCATCAGTAGTACTTACGGTTCTTTGATTAAGTGTTGGATACAGATAAGACCATTTCTTTGTTGAAGGAGCAGAGGGAGATATACAATTAAATTAGAAAATATAATATTAAGTTGTGTTAAAGTTAAAGCACAGAAAGTTTGCTACTGAGTAAGTGATTACAAGGAAGGTCATTCTGTAGAAGGGACACCTAACTGTAGGTAGTAGGGCATGGAAGCGTTCAGAATAGGCTTCTAAAAAATAAAGGAGAGACATTAAACCAGGTCTTGAAGGATGTTGGGCCAATTAGATTAATTGAGGATAAAAAAAAATTAAGGATAAGAGGCAAAGAACATTGTGAGGATGATGACAGTGAACATAATGTGCTTAGGGAGTGGTAAGTAGTTTGGAATAGCTGGAGCCTTTGTATATATCTCTACTTCTGGTTCTAAGGTTTACATTTACAATTTTCATCAATTTATTGCTGTCAAAACATTTTAGGTTCTTTTGGTCTAAGCCTAGGATTCTCAAGTCTTGGCAAGTGACATTCTTCCTGGCCTTATAACCATGGCACAAGGTATATTTTCTTAGTTTCTGAGATGCCCCATAAGGTAGAATCAAAGCCTGAGGAAGAATCCTCATCAGTATCCTGGTTCTCACTAGTTTCTAGTGGCCTTTGATATTCTTGATGTACAGAGTAACATTACCTTATTAAGCTTTTGCCTTACTTTTTATTTTATTTTATTTTTTAAGATTTTCATTTATTCATTTGAGAGAGAGAGAGAATGAGAGTGAGCATGAGTGGGTGGGGGAGGGGCAGAGACAGAGGGAGAAGAAGACTCCCTGCTGAGCAGGGCTCAATCCCAGGACCCCGAGATCATGGCCTGAGCCAAAGGCAGGCACTTAACTGAGCCACCCAGGTGCCCCAAACCTTGTCTTAGTTTAATGGTGTTCTGCTCCTTTGAATTTTGAATTATCTCCATTTTTCTAGTACTATTTGTCACTTGTGAGGTTCTGATCTGTAACTGATTTTTTTCTGATTGTTTTCTATACATTTTTACATATTTCAAGTAGCCATTAATTGTCTTTCATATACTGTCATTATTTTTTTTAAGATTCATCCATTTATCTTAGAGAGTGCGAGCATGTGTGGGGGTTGGGGCAGAGGGAGAGAATCCCAAGCAGACCCCCTGCTGAGTGGGAAGCCCAACAGTGGCTTGATCTTGTGAGATCATGACCTGAGCTGAAACCAAGAGTCAGACACCCAACCAACTAAGCTACCCAGGCACCCCTACTCTTCTTATTATATTAGATATACAGATCTAGTCTGGAACTTGTTCTTTTCTATAATGTATCTAATACTTACCTTTGCAATCTACTCAATGCCAGTCATCATTTAATCATCACTAGTTTGCTTTTTGTGCTTTTCCTGGGTCATATTTATAGAAATTTGTTTCTATTGTGGGATTTCTTGTGTATTATTTCTACTTTTATGTTTAGTTGTTTATATTTTACCATTCTTTTTCTGATAGATATTTTGGAAACTTTGGAGGGATGGTTATTTTTGACTTTACCTTCAGAATGCTATATTTCTATGTTTGAGTTTAAAGTCAAAACAGTACAGTCAGTGTTTAAAGGGATCTGTGAAAATGACATTTTGGTAGACTTGTTCGCTATCAAAGATTAGATTTGTACTAGTGATTTAATGATGCTAGAGAAACCTATTGATTAACTGAACTATTAGAACATGTGGGGGTTTTTGTTGTTTAAAGTACTCTGTAGATTGAGTTCCAAAAGTTTACTCAGAATTGTTAACCTTAAAAATAAAACTGCCAGTTATTTTACCAGCAAAAGGAGGGCTTTATTCAGGAATAGCAGAGAATTGCAATCCAGGACAAGCAAGCTATGGCAAAACCATAGGCAAATCCATGCCCTTTTATAGACGAAAGGGGGGAAGTTGGGAGGGCTGTTAACAAACAAAAAGTCCATGAGAGTAAACTGGGAGTTCTAAGTATAGTGGCTGATCATTGGCTGAATTGTGACTCTCTCTTATTGGCTGGACTGTTGCTTTGCGTGAAGAAAACGTCCTTCTTCCTCCTGGGATAGTCCAGTAGTATCCACCTTCAAGAAAGGTTCCTCTCTTCCTGTTGGGCCCATAATTGGCAAGAGTACTGGGCATGAGCATTCCCCCTCTAGGCCTCCCAACTCCATTCTAAATGGCGTTTCCTTTTATTAATTTTTACTGAATTTAACGTTTATTTCTCCATGGAAACAATGTTATAAGTGCTGATTAGGTTTGTAGGGTTGTGGCTTACAGAAATTTTAAGTCATTGTTTAGCTGAAATACCATACATTTGCAATAAAAAAGTAGTAGAAACCATTACTGTGGAATACTAGATGAAGCACAGTAACAGATTAGTCACAGATGGATAAGAGTTATTTTTAGAGAATTTTTGTTCATTTGTGAAAAGCTGGGGATTTTTTACATAAGCAGATTCTGTACTTTTCAAAATCAGCCTTCTTTTGCCCAGTGTTACTATCTGTGAGCTTCATCCATGTTGTTAATTGTATCAGCTTTTTCTTCTTTCTTGCAGAATAGTATACTATAATATTAATGTATCATAATCTTTTTGTTGTCTTGTTCATGAATGTTTGGGTCATTTGCATTTCTCGGCTATCATCAATCAAGTTACTGTGAACACTTTGTATAAATCTTTTGGGATCTTATGTTATCATTTCTCTTAAGTAAATACCTAGGTGTGAAATTGCTAGGTCAAAGGACAGGTGTATGGTGAACTTAATAAGAAACTGCTAAACCTTTTTCCAAAGCAGATATACCATTTTACATTCCCACAATGAATAGCAATGAATAAGAATTCCATTTCCTCTATATCCTTGCCAACATTTAATGTTCTTCTAATGTTCATTGAGTGTTTATTGATTTGGTTATCCTCTTTTATGAAATGCTCATTTAAGTCTTTTTTTTGTGTGTCTCTCAATTGGGCTCTCAAGGAAGGTGAAGAGCCTGATAACTTAGAGATCACTCTCAGACATGAAGGTATAGATGTTTAGAAGTGATGTAGTTACTACTCTTGAATCTGGTATGATTGCTTCTTGGTTTGACCAGGGGTCTTAGCATTGGTATTTTAGTGATCTCATTTGCTCTTTATATTTTGATGAACAGAATTCAGAATAGGTGTAAAGCTCATTGAATTTAAACTATAATAAGAGTTTGTATTTTGAGCTCACAGGTACAACCATAACCAAATCTACCATTATCGACCACAGAAACAATTTGTATAACGTTGTTATAAGTCCTATGAGTCATTACTTTCTCTGAGGGTAACATTGCTTAGGGATCACAATCAGTAGTTACAGTGTTAGCATTGTCCTTGATTAGCTAAATTAGTCTTTTGGCATCACTTATAAAAATTGGGAACTTCTTCCCCACTTTCTGGAGGTACTGTGGCTCTCATTAGTCCTTTAATCTTTTTAGAATAAATATATAATTACTAAAATTATTTTTTTACATTGTCTAATTATTTAGAGATAATTTCTTTGTATACTTCTTGTTAATCCTTAAAAATATACTAACCAATTTAGAATAAAAATGAAAGTCTACTTTGAAGGAATTGATCCATTTATATTGTTAGAGATTATAGTTTATAGAACTAATACCAGGCCAGTTTCAGAATTTTCAATTTTGTGCCACTTGATTAAAGGTTATGAATATGTGTGAGTTTAACCTTTCAACTTTGCTTTGCCCCCTTTCATAAGAAAAAAAACTTACATCATTTAGCCTGAGATTCATTCTGAAATTCTGGTGAAGTTGTGTTCTTGACAGTCACGAGTGGCAAAAAATTTGTTCTTCGTAGGCTGCCTCTTGTCTGAGATGTTTCATCTAGGATACCCTTTATTATCTACCTGACGTGGCTTTGCAGTAACTTTTGCTATAGGCAGCCTGCTAGAGAGTCTTTTGGTAGGTAAATCTACCAAGCACATTTATAAACTAATGTTGGTTGTGATTTCTTTGCTATGTTCTATTTTTCCTTCTTCTGTGTTTGGAAATTCTTACCCTACTTTGACAGTGAAAAGCATATTTCCCAGTGTTTGTTTACCTCAGTGGTTATCCTCTGATTCAGATGTTAAATTTTTATCCATGCCTTTGGAACCAAACTGTCAAAACAGCAACTCCTGTATTTAAGCATAAATCTGAATGCAAGACACTGCCTTGGTTCTGTGAGAGAGAAGAAATAGATTACCTAGTCCCTGCTTTTGAGAGACTTAAAATCTGCTTGGAGAGATAAGACTTAACCTTTACCTTTGGAAAAAAGTTACAGTATAAAGGAGCATATAATAGGAATATAGAACACCAGTACCATGGCCTGTTGTGAAATATTTTTTTTTAAAGATTTTATTTATTTATTTGAGAGAGAGAATGAGAGAGACAGAGAGCACATGAGAGGGGGGAGGGTCAGAGGGAGAAGCAGGCTCCCTGCCGAGCAGGGAGCCCGATGCGGGACTCGATCCTGGGACTCCAGGATCATGACCTGAGCCGAAGGCAGTCGCTTAACCAACTGAGCCACCCAGGCGCCCCTGTTGTGAAATATTTTATAGCCATTTAATGAGTATTATGAAGTACTGAACTTTGGGGAGGGGGGAGCCTACCTTTACAAAAGTGGATAAAAGTTCATGTATTTCACATATGCATATGATTTCTTTACTGGAAGTAAAAAGAGTTTAGTTACAGCTAGGGTTCAGGGAATGCCCATGAAATGAAAACATCCATCCTGTCACCACAGAAACAGGTTGATAACTGCTGTTACAGAAACCACCCCCTTCCCCCCAAAATGTAGGAGAGTTGAGCATTGTACTGTTCTTTCTTTCATACTGAGGTTTTTTGTTTTGTTTTGTTTTGGTGCCATAATCAAAGCACATATTTTCTTTTCTTTTCCGGGACAGCAAGTTTTAATCTCTTCATATGACCCTGCAAAAGCCATTTAAATAGCATCTCTATCTAAATCAGAAAGGTGGAATTGACCTATTTATTACTGGTACTGTACAAATTGTATAGTCTCCTTGGGCTGCCATAATATCCCATAGACTGGATGGCTTAAAAAACAAATTAAAAATCCAAGATCAAGGTTCTGGCAGGGTTTGGTTTCTGGTGAAGGCTTTCTTCTTGGCTTGCAGATGGCTGCCCTATCTCTGAGCCGCCACGTGGCCTTTCCCCTATGTGCCTGAATTCGCAAACTCTCTGGTGTCTCTTGTTATAAAGATGCTAGTCTTATCTGATCAGGACCCCACCTTTATTTATTTATCCAGCTTCAAACATGAGTTATCCTTCAAGAAAAAGGGAGACTGACCCCAAAGGGGATTCAGAGATGACAGGGCTGTCACTCCCACCACAGGTTCAGAGGGCAGGTCTGGTTTCTCCTCAGTTTCCAAGGGTGTAGCCTCCTTGGTTTGGGAGTAGAGAACCAAGATGCCACCACCCAGTGCCTCAAGAGCAAGGCCATGGCCCAGTACCTAGGAGCTGGGCTGCTCCACAGAACCATGAGAGTGGCACTGATTCCCGATGGGCCTGGCAGGCAGTTTCCGTAACATGTTCCTCATTTCTGTCTGATATCTTACCAGAATGGTCTTTAATGTTCCTATTCCTAACCAATGTTCTGTTCATCCTAAAGAGTACTCTTTAGGATGATAGGGACCTTCTCTGTGGCTTTCTTCTCTGAACTCTCACCTTTCTTCACCGCTTCTCACCTTTGAGGGCCATATTTCTACCAATAGTCCCTTCACAGCAATCTAGGCCTTTTATATATAAAGCTTATTTATTTATTTTTTTAGTAATCTCTGCACCCAGTGTGGGGGTCCAGCTCACAATCCCGAGTTCAAGAGTTGCATGCTCTTCCTACTGAGCCAGCCAGGCACCTCTAGACCTTTTTTAGCATGCACCTCAAAACTCCTCCAGCCTCTACCCATTACCCGGTTCCAAAGCCACTTGCATATTTTTAGGGGTTTGGTATAGCAGCACCCCCCAATTTCTCAATACCAAATTCTGTATTACCTTAGGCTGCCATAATAAAATATCATAGACTGGATGGCTTAAACAATAGAAATCTATTTTCTCATAGTTCTGGAGGCTGGAGAGTCCAAAATTGAGGTTCTGGCAGGGTTTAGTTTCTGGTGGAGACTCTCTTCTTGGCTTACAGATGGCTCCTTGCTCTCAAGAGTCTTCACATGGCCTTTCTTCTGTTTGCATGCAGGGAGGTGGGGGGCAGGGAGGGAAGCAGGAGCTCTCTGGTGTGTCTTCTTCTATGGATACTAATCCTATCAGCCCCACCCTTGTAACCTCAATTAACAGTAATTCTTAACTCCAAATGCAGCCACACTTGGGGTTAGGGCTTCAACGTTTGGGTGAATTTTGGGAGTGACACATACATTTAGTCCCCAACAGAAATGTAAATACCGTGTAAAATATTAAAATTCTGGTATAGACTTTATCTTCATCAGTGACACTGAATACACTTCAGGACCAAGCAGACATTTAGATCCTTTTTCTTTCTTGTCCTTTCACAGCTAATTAATTATCCATTGAACCCATTGAACCCTGTTCAGTCAATTTTAATGTCTCTTGAATCTGCCTTTTTTTTTTTTTTTAAGATTTTATTTATTTATTTGAGAGAGAGAATGAGAGAGAGCACATGAGAGGGGGCAGGGTCAGAGGGAGAAGCAGACTCCCTGCCGAGCAGGGAGCCCAATGCGGGACTCCATCCCGGGACTCCAGGATCATGACCTGAGCCGAAGGCAGCCGCCCAACCAACTGAGCCACCCAGGCGCCCACTTGAATCTGCCTTTTAGCCCTCATCTCTTGTCTGAAGGAATGCAATAGCTTCTCAGCTGGTTTTAGTGCTGCCTATGTAGCCTTTTTCTAATCTTTTTAACATCTTAACACGAGTGTGAACATAAATCTGTTTGTTACTTATTTCTTTAAAACTCAGAAATAGCTTAGAGTGTCCTTCCATACACTTGGACTGGATACCTCTATCAGTTAGGGTTAAGTTTGGATGAATATTAAACAGAAAAAAAAATTCAGATTATGCTTCCCCCTACCTTTTTAAAAAGTCTATGACAAAATAATTACAACTTTCATTAGCTCTGTTTCATCTTTGATTTTCATTTCCAGGGACATGCGTATCCATTGCCTTGCTAAGTCATACTTAATTATAGAAGTCATGTTGAGTAAGGAAAAAGAGAAAATTTTCATTTAAACTGAGGAAGAAAGGCTCTAGATAGTCAGAACCTAGAGCCTCCGATCAGGGAGTCACTGGAAGCTAGCCTACTTTTTCTTTTCCTTTTGCCTTGGACTACTTTTCCTTCCCTCCTTTCCTCCTCCCCCCCTCCCCCCACTTCCCCACTTCCCCCCTTTCCAAACCTTCCTTCCTTCCTTCCTTCCTTCCTTCCTTCCTTCCTTCCTTCCTTCCTTCCT
>NW_023270503.1:11621636-11664824 GCF_011800145.1 Mirounga leonina | reverse complement strand
CCTTCCTTCCTTCCTTCCTTCCTTCCTTCCTTCCTTCCTTCCTTCCTATTCTTTTGATAGATCTTAGATGCTGAAGTTCTTTGTGAAGAAATAATTCGCAATCTCCTTTCCCTCCCTTTTTTTCTCTAAGACTAGGTTGCTTCCAATTTCTGAAATAGTGCCCTTAGGTGTAGTACAGATGGGATTTTGATCTTTCCCAGCTGGGTAGCAGATCACATGCTTTTCCTCTGTCTTCTCCCTTTCGATTTTGTACCTTTTCTAAGATGTTAGCTTGGAAGTTTAAATCTTTAGTTTAGCTCTGTTTTTGGCTAGGGGTAATCTACTATAATGGTTGAGTATCCCTGAAGGAGAGTGGTATGGTTGACTTACTTAGTAGCACTTCTTTTTTGCAACATACTATTTTCTTTAGTACCTATGTATATAACTTGTCTTGCAAAAATTTGTAAATATTTAAAAGGGGAATATATGATACTGAATTCTTCAAGTGGCTATGGAAAAAAGAAAACCTGGTACAAATATTTAGTGTTCATTATATGGCAGATTATATTTTTATTTGTCAGAGAGAGAGAGCGCACACAAGCAGGGTGAGCAGCGGGCAGAGGGAGAAGCAGGCTCCCTGCCGAGCTGGGACCCCGAAGCGGGACTCGATCCCAGGACCTTGGGACCATGACCTGAGCCGAAGGCAGATGCTTAAGGACTGAGCCACCCAGGCGCCCCTGGCAGATTATATTTTTTTAAAAGATGGCATGACAATATCTCCTATCCCATTTGCTGCTTACAATATGACTATGACACTCCTCCCATGAAAAGCAGGATCTGTGGTTGCTCCTCTTGAATCTGGGCAGGCTTGGGACTACAGCAGAAGTGACAGTCTTATTATTTCAACTTTTCATTATATATACCAGTGAAATATATTTGATTTCCTTTGCCTCTTTGTCTAATATGTTCTACCTAATCTTTCTCTTTAACCTTGTTAACTTTATTATTCTGTTTTCCTCCCTTCACTCAGTCTTGTCTTCTTTCTCTTTTCTGCATCATTTTTTTGTCCCGGGAACAGATAGATGGTAGGCATTTTGGTAAATATTTTTCCATAATGCTGGAAATCTCAAATTGAGGTCCAGTGACCCTTCTTCCTTCTCCTCTGTTAGCAGAAAATGAAATAAAATGAGGAGGGGTGGTTTTGTATGAGGGCCAATGTATGTTTCTCCAGGCTTTCTTTTTCAAAATGTAAACTTGTTCAAGTGGAATATGTTGTGTCTATATGAACACTGAGCACTTAATAGAACTCTTATATCAAATTTAGTCTTTCAATAGCTTCCAGATTTGAATTCTCCTTTTATTTTAAGATTTTATTTATTTACTCAAGAGAGTGAGCGAGAGAACACAAGCAGGGGGAACTGTTTGTTCCCCCTCGGGCTGAGCAGGGAGCCTGATGTGGGGCTCAATCCCAGGACCCTGGGATCATGACCTGAGCCATAGGCAGAGGCTTAACTGACTGAGGCCACCCAGGCGCCCCTTGAATTCCCATTTTATTTTATTTTATTTTTAAAGATTTTATTTACTTATTTGACAGAGGGGGAGAGAGCAAGCACAAGCAGGGAGAGCGGCAGCCAGGGGAGAAGCAGGCTCCCTGCTGAGCAAGGAGCCTGATGTGGGGCTTGATCCCAGGACCCTGGGATCATGACCTGAGCCGAAGGCAGCCGCTTACTGACTAAGCCACCCAGGCGCCCCTTGAATTCCCATTTTAAAAAGTTTACTCGTTCTTCTTCTTTCACTGACCAGAATAAGACTCAAGTATTTATTGACAGATTTTAAGCTTTTAAAACCAAGGAAATAAACAAAAACAAAAACCCCACCAAGGACAATACCTTATATTTGTATCCCCCATAGAACCCAACACATGTTGCTGATTATATATGTTAGGTGAAATACAAATCTGTTTAGTTTTTATGATATTTCATGTAGACTACTCACAATATGCTTGGATTACTATGTAACTAAAAAACTGCTAGACAAAATTGTGGAATGTTTTTTCTGCTCTTGTTTGTATTTAAAAAACAAATTAAAAAAAATACCCTCTAGACAAGTCTTGGATTTAGTGAACTCTGTAGTAGTCTTGTGTTACATGTATGGGTTATATCAAAGAAGCCCCATCCTTTAATCTGTTACAAAACAGACTTATTTTTAAAATGAGTACATGTTGAATTCTTGGTGACTTCAGTTCAAGGAGCTTTTGTGTGAGTAGGACCTATTGTAGATAAAGTATAGCAAGTGAACGTATCCATGCTTTGAGTAAATATCATATTTTGCATAACCTGAAAATTTTCCCTGAAAATCTGTTTTGATATGAGAAAAAAAATTCCGCCCTTCTTTCTTTACCTTTGGTGCTTCCTTGTTTGTTGTCTTGTGTTCACACTTCCTGTTTGAGGTGGGATTATGGTTCTGTCCTTAGAGCTCTCAGTAAGATTCTGGGTGGTTTCTTAAATCTCATGGCAGAATGTTACAGATGTATAGTTGACCCTTGATCCTTGAGGGTTAGGGGCACCGACCCCCTGGGCAGTCAGAAATTCACATAAAACTTTTGATTCTCAAAAAAAAATTTTTTTTTAAAGTAATCTCTTTGCCCAACATGAGGCTTGAACTCAAGACACGACCCCGAGATCAAGAGTCTAGAGATCATACTCTACCAATTGAACCAGCCAGGTGCCCTTGATTCCCCCAAATTAACAGTTAATAGCCTGCTATTGACTGGAAGCTTTACTGATTACATAAACAGTCAATTAACACATAACTTGTGTGTTATGTGTATTATATACTGTATTCTTAAAGAGAAAATGTTATTAAGAATCACAAGGAAGAGGAAATACGTTTATAACACCGTACTATTTTTTTTTTTTTAAGATTTTATTTATTTGACAGAGAGAGACAGAGAGGGAACACAAGCAGGGGGAGTGGGAGAGGGAGAAGCAGACTTCCCGCTGAGCAGGGAGCCCGATGTGGGGCTCGATCCCAGGACCTTGGGATCACGACCCGAGCCGAAGGCAGACACTTAACGACTGAGCCACCCAGGTGCCTCAACACCGTACTATTTTTATTGAGATCGTAAGTTTGTGTCATGTTTACAAGATGAATCATCTGTGAGTTACCTACATCAGTATTATCGTATATAATACAAAACATTGTAGATGTTACATGTATTACTAACAGGCATCAAAAATGAAAAGATAATGTGAAAAAGAAATTTGTATTTATTTATAGGCTTAACAATTCATGATTTGATAATGAGGCAGCAGCAATATGATTGCTTTATGGTAGCCTGGTGTTATTGATCCACTTGTTTCACAGTAGCCTAGTCTAATGAATTCATCTTATGAATGAATCATTATACAGTTTTCATGGCATACATTATTGTAGTCCTTTTCATAATACATTGTCACATTAAAAAAATACCTGTGATTGTAGTCTAATAATGCAATGTCTCCAATTATGAGAGAGAGAGAGGCATACTGTGCCAGTAATATAGTTCTTTGAAAGAAATTATAAAACAGTAAGAAAACTAACACATTATTGATTTTATATGAAATATCATTCACTTCATGCATACATAAAGATAGGCTGTCCACTTCCATATGCGTTTTGCACATGGTGTTCCACATGATGAATAGTTAGATGATGATGATGACGCAAAAATATCTATAGTTCTTGCCATACAATTAATAGATGTTCACACAAAGACACCCATATACACAAGAGATAAGCTTTTTAACTTTGACATAAATTATTTACTATTCATTAAGTAGAAGTGGATTGTCATAAAGATCTTCCTCATTGTCTTATTGAGTTGGCTGAGGAGGAGGAAGAGGAGGGGTTTATTGCTGTCTTGGGTGGCAGAGGCAGAAGAAGTGGGGGAGGTGGAAGAGGAGGCAGAAGAGGCAGGCACACTCGGTATAACTTTATGGAAATACATTGTAATTTCTGCCTGACTTTTTTGCTTTTTTTGTTTTTCTAAAACATCATATAGAGATGTCAGCATGATATGGTACCAATCCTTCCACCATTTGCTTTAGTTTTAGTGCCCATATCATAGAAGGGTCCAGGTCATAAAAGAATTCAAAACAGTTTTGATTAATTGAAATCCTTCTGCTAAATTGTCTAATGTCAATTTGTTTTCTGGCACTGCTTCTTTTATATCTTCTTTCTCATCATCAGGCACTGGTTTGGAAACACTTATCTCCCTCGTGTTGTCTCCATCAAGTTCTGCCTTTTGGTGTGTCTATTAGCTCTTGAATTTCTCCAAGATATCTATCTTGAAACTCTCTAATCCCCCACTTTTTTTTTTTGTGGCCAAATCTACAATCTCTTTCGTGTTTTCCCTGATTGACTCTGTTGTAAACCTTGTGAAGGCATGCGTAACATTTGGACACAGTTTTCTCCAGCAGGAATTTATTGTTTTAGGCTTTGATGGCTTTCACTGCTTTTTCTATAACAATGATGGCATATTCAGTGGTGTAATCTTTCCAGAGCCTCATGGTGTTCTCTCTTATTGGGTTTCTCTTCCATAGCATTGACAGTCCCTTCCATAGAGTACCACATGTAATGACCTTTAAGGCTTCTTATGACCTGACCCCCTGATCTAGAGGTTGAATTAGAGACATTATGTTTGGGGGCAAGCAGATCACTTTGACACCTTTGGTGTTGCAATCATGGTGTTCTGGGTGGTCAGGGGCATTGTTCAATATCAAAAGTATTTTTTCATTTGAAAAATGTGATTTACCAGTCACTCATCTAAGCAAATCTGAGTGCCTACAGTGTATCAGATAAAGTTCTAGTCTGAGAACTGCTGAAATTTGTCATTGTTTTTCCATTCCTCAACTGCAGTGTCCACCCCCAGAATTTGTACCCCTTTTCCTATGTAAAGGGATTTCACACTTAAAGAGTCTTTTTTTTTTTTTTTTTAAAGAGTCTTGGTAGGGGTGGAGACCACCTCCATCCATTAAAGGGAAAGACTTAATTTCCCAGACATTCTTGCAGTTGGACATGGCTCCTTGTGGGTCCACCACTCAGATGACCACCTGCCAGACTGACTCAGGACATGGTGATACAGAGACTGGAATTGTGCAAAATGCATTTGGCACTGGTGGTATGAGTGGTAGTAGCAGTCCTGGCCACAGGGTCCAGTGTTCAAAATTTAATAAGGATGAGAATCATAAGAACTTTAAAAAGTAGACCCTTTACTGGCAAGGTACTTCCGACTATAGGGACAGAGCATTAATGGAACCAATTTAGAAAACTGGTTCTCGTTGTCCAGAGACTTCTTGTTGTACACCCCAGTGACTGGCAGCTGATGTTTATCTTTTCCCTTCAAGGATCAGGTGGTAGCAACTTTAGAGATAAGGGCAGTCCTAATCATGAACCCAGCTGCATTTGTACAAAACAGTAGAGTTAGCCTATCTTTTCCTACCTTAAATCCTGGTGCTTGCTTCTCATCCTTACTAATAAATGTTCTTTGTGGCATTTTTTTTTCACAGGCTAGGACACTTACATCTGCATTAAAAACTTGCTCAGGCAGATAATCTTCTCCCCAATGATTTTCTAAATGGCGTCTGGGAATTCATCCGCTGCCTCTTGGTCAGCAAAAACTGCTTTTCTTGTTGACTTTTTAAGGCAAACCTCTTTTTAAAATTCTCAAACCATCCTTTTCTGGCATTAAATTCTTCAGCTTGCTTTAGATCCTTCATCTTCTTTTTGCTGTAAGTTGTCATCTGATGGCTTTGATTTTTCTTGAATCATATTAGAGTCTACAGGTATGCCTTTCTTATTAACAACCTGCACCCACATAAAAGCTGCATTTTCAGTACAAGATAAAAAGGTATTTCACTAAAGTACAAGACTTTCACTCGTGCTGGTACAGATGTGGTGATGGCTTCACGAATTTCCCTTATTTAAAAAAATTTTTTAAATGGTCCTTAGTGGATTCATTTATCTTGAAATAGTGGGCAGCCACAGTACCTCAGTCTGTGGTACATATCAGGCAATTCAATGTTAGGACTTTTCTCTGCTTCTTGGGAGCACTTCCAGCATCACTAGTGGCACTTCCTATGGGTCCCCTGGTGTTATTCAAGGCTTACGGTTTTGCACTCAACATGAAAAATACATGAGAACCACGAGAGGTCACTTTTTGCCGTGATACACAATTTACTGGAGAGATGAACTATTCACGCAGAAATGATTAGCACCACACAGCATTTAAAGCAGACATTCTAAAACTTGAACTCACTGTAATAGCAACAGGAGGTGGCTGTTGTATGAAATTATTAACAGTTGTACAGTATGTACTACCGTTAATTTTATGAGTTATGACTTAATACTGCGTATTTACATTTGTTTATATTTCTCTCGGTTGGAATGGTACCATGTATGGTCTGTAAGTGTGTGTAAGTTTTGATAAATTTTAACTTTTTCTAATAAATGTTGTATATTTTATGGTAGTAAATGATAAAATAGACAAGTATCTACATATATTTCATGCACTCATGACATACTTTTCAGTTTTTTTGATGTTTCTGGGCTATACAGTTCATCTGTTTTTTCAGATTGCAAATTTCCAAAAAAATTTTCAACGTCATTATTGAAAAAAGTCCACGTATAAGTGGACCCATGCAGTTCAAGCCTGTATTGTTCAAGGGTCGACTGTATTTTGAAATGCTTCTTTTCTCTTTTTTAGGTTGTTAAGAAAAACCTAAAGTAAGACTAGTCCTTGAGATTTATTTTTTGAGGGTGAAGTACCTCTTAAAGCTGTTCCCACTGGGGTCAGATGCATCACTTGGTTTACTGTGTCGCTGTCTGTTTTTCTGGAGCCCTTCTTCTCCGTTTCTAATCTGGCCCTGTCCTCTAGGCCTACTGTGTAGCTGTCGTCTTGGGATGTCATATCATAATCAGCCATCCTTTAGCACTCTCATGCTGGAGGCAGTGTTTCCTAGATCCCTTTTCTTTCGTTTATCCCCTTATTTTGATGTAGAACATTCTCTTATAGCTAGCTGTGAAAGGGTCCAAGAGATTATTGTTACTTTCTCATTACTATATTTTGTAGTACTTATTTGGATGTAATTTTTTTTTTTATCCTTCTCTAAGACTATTTGGAGGTTTTAGTATTTTTTTTCTTCTTTCTTCATTATTTTTGTTCACCCCGCTAACCCCTATTTATTTTGGTACCTTCCTTGTTGGAATCTTCCTCAATATTTGGTGTTCTTTGACTGTTCATTCATTTTTTTAAAGGTCCACTCTATTGAAATATAATTTACATACAATAAAATGCACAGATTTTAAGTATTCAGTTTAATTAGTTTTGACAAATGTATTCTCTTTTTTTTTATTTTTTATTTATTCATTCGAGATACAGAGATACACAGAGAGAGAGAATGTAAGCAGGGGGAGAAGTAGAGGGAAGGGGAGAAGCAGGCCCCCTGCTGAGCAGGGAGCCCGATGTGGGGCTCGATCCCAGGACCCTGGGATCATGACCTGAGCTGAAGGCAGATGCTTAACCATCTGAGCCACCCACGTGCCCCAAATGTATTCTCTTTTGTAATTGCCACCCCAGGCAAATATATAAAACATTTCCATCACCTCAGAAGAGTTCCCTCCTCTCTCTTTGCAGTCTGTTCCCTACATTTCTACCCACACACCCTTCACTCCACCACTGGTCAACCACTGTCTTTGTCACCATAGCTAGTTTTGCCTCTTTAAGACTTTACTATAATGCAGTCATACAGTATATGTTCTTTTTTTTTTTTTTTAAGATTTTATTTATTTATTTGACAGAGAGAGACACAGCAAGAGAGGGAACACAAGCCGGGAGAGTGGGAGAGGGATAAGTAGGCTTTCCGCTGAGCAGGGAGCCTGATGTGGGACTCAATCCCAGCACTCTGGGATCATGATCTGAGCCGAAGGCAGACGCTTAATGACTGAGCCACGCAGGTGCCCCAGTATATGTTCTTTTGTGTCTGGTTCCTTTTGCTCAATATCATTTTTGAGAGTCATTTATGTTGTTGCGTGAATCAGTTTCTTAATTTTTATTGCAGAATACTATTCCATTGTATGGATATACCACATTTATTTATTCACCTGTGGATGGACAAAGGAGTTGTTTCTAGTGTTTTGGCTATTATTAATACAACTTCTATATATATTTCTGTACAGTATTTTCATTTCTCTTGGGTAAAGAGCAAGGAGTAGAATTGCTGGGTCATAGGGAAGTAAGTATATGCTTAACTTTACAAGAACTGCCGAACTACCCATTTATTTTTAAAAGTGTGCATTAAAAGGATTGATTGGAAGACTTATGTGTTTGAGTATGTCACTGGTTGACTTGTGGATTTTCCTGTTGTTCAATTAGTTGGGAACTCAGCCATTTCTAAGGGGGGAATAGAGAGTCTCTTCTCACTCCATGTCAGAAGCAGTGGCGTTTGTTCTGCTATCATTTACTTTTCTTCAGGGAAGAATCCTGTTTATTCTGCCTACGTGATACATATGTCTCAGTAGGGCAAGGGATACAAATGCTCACTTGATCTTTACCTTTTTTCATACCTCATTATTCTTACAGCTCTCAGATAAACCTGGTATTTCCATGTATGGAGGCTTTCTACCTCAGATTCTCCAGAGAATGTATCTCTGGTCTTTTAATATATATCTACATCTAAAAGGTTTGTGTAAAAGTGGTGGCTGGTGCCTCACTACATCATGCTTCAAGATTAGACCTGAGAGTCTAACTACTTTTTATATAGACTCTCAACCAGTCAGTCTCTCTTTATCCCCACCTTTTACCATACCCCCCCCAACCTGTGCCTTTGGTGGTAATTGGTCCCATCAGTTCCTGAGCCTTTTTTGGGGTGCTCTGGATAGGGTAAAACAGGTAAATTAGTTTGCTTCTTGTTCATATTTCTCAACTGCTAGGGCTTAGGCTTTAATTCTTTGGTCAGCTTAGGTCAGTCACCACCCCTCAAGACACTTAATGGTCACCAGAAAAATTTGACTCTTAGATCCTCAGTTTTCTCTTTGTCCTTGTGAGTTTATATCCTTTTTAATTCTTGCTGTAATTTTAGTGATGTCTAGAGAGAGAGAAGAGATTTTTTTCTTATTTTTTAAAGATTTTATTTATTTATTTATTTGACAGAGAGAGGCAGCAAGAGAGGGAACACAAGCAGGGGCAGTGGGAGAGGGAGAAGCAGTTTCCTGCTGAGCAGGGAGCCCGATGTGGGACTCTATCCCAGGACCCTGGGATCATGACCTGAGCCGAAGGCAGATGCTTAACGACTGAGACACTCAGGCGCCCCAAGAGACTTTTTTTTAAAGATTTTATTTATTTATTTGTTTGAGAGAAAGAGCACGAGTGTGAGCTGAGGGAGGGGCAGAGGGAGAGGGAGAGAATCCCAAGCCGACTCCACACTGAGCATGGAGCCCCATGTGGGGCTTGCTCTTAAGACCCTGAGATCATGACCCGAGCTGAAATCAAGAGTCAGACAGTTAATTGAACCACTCAGCTGCCCCAAGAGAAGAGATTTTTAAAAATATGTGTTCAGGGATGCTTGGGTGGCTCAATCCGTTAAACATCTGCCTTCGGCTCGGGTCATGATCCCAGGGTCCTGGGATCAAGCCATGTGTCAGGAATTAGCGGGGACCCTGCTGCTTCCTCTGCCTCTTGCTCCCCCCTGCTTGTACTCTCCCTCTCTCTGACAAATAAATAAATTTTAAAAATGTGTTTAGTTTTACATTTTTTACCTGAAATTGTTTTTTCTTTCTAAAACTAAAATAACTACATTAATGTTATGTTTTCCTACTTTAAAATTTTACTAGGCTTGATTCTAGTTTATTTTCCATCTGCCTAAATTTTTATTTTATTTTTGTTATTTAATTTTTAAAGTAGATACCATTTATTGAATGTCTGGATGTACTAAACCTGAGCTATTTTATGGTTTATATTCATTAGGCACCTTAGTTTAAACAAAAGTATGTGAAGCTGTTAGAAACATGGAAAGTATTATGGTATAATTTCATTTTATTTCATGATTTTCTCACAACAGTTATAGGAGGCTATTCTCATCTCACAGATACGATGATGACAGCCACAATAAATAACATTTAGATGGCTTTCTGTAACTCAGGCACTGTTCTGAGCACTTTGCATTAGTGAACAGAACCTCCCAACCACCCAGTAAGATAAATACTCTTCGAACTGCCATCTTACAGAAGACTCCAGGGATAAGGAGTGGCCCAGCTGGGATTGCAGTCCTCCTAAATTTTTATTTTTAAAGTTTTCAAAGTTCCAGTTGTAGAAGAGAACACTTTTAATGTATGTACTCCTTGTCTACATATGAGCTGATTGTTAGTCTGTTTATTTTGAATAAATAAAAGTGCTGTTTATTTTCAATAATTGTGGATCTGGGCAGTATATTAGTGTCTGATATTCTATTTCAACTATATATAGTAACTTATTCAATCCTGTGTTGATGGACATCATTTGCTTCTTATAAATGCTTTAAAAAGCTTATTACAGAGGTGCCTGGGTGGCTCAGTTGTTAAGCATCTGCCTTCGGCTCAGGTCATGATCCCAGGGTCCTGGGATCGAGCCCCGCATCGGGCTCTCTGCTCAGCGGGAAGCCTGCTTCTCCCTCTCCCACTACCCCTGCTTGTATTCCTGCTCTTGCTATCTCTCTGTCAAATAAATAAAATCTTTAAAAAAAAAAAAAGCTTATTGCATATATTTTCTCATGTTATAAATGAGTAAGTTTATTAGTCAATAGACTGCTATTTTTTAAACATACTACCAAATAGTCCTTCAAATGATCTGTAACCAACAGTGTATGAGATTATCATTTTATATCCCAATGATTGATTTTCTTGTCTCTTCTGCTAGACTGTCAGTCAGCCTTCTAATTTGTTAGTAAAGCTATTAATGAAAATTAGGCATTTTGAAGAAATATGTATTCCAGTAGCTGAAGTAATTTATTTTCCATTACTGTAGTTATGAGATGAGCTTTGTTCTGTTTTTCACTTTTGCATTCCTTTTTTTTTTTTTTTTTTTTAAGAGAGAGAGTGCACACATGGGGAGGCGGGGCAGAAGGAGAGGGAGGGAATCTCAAGCAGCCTCCACCTGACACGGGGCCTGATGTCCTGACCCCGAGATCATGACCCAAGCTAAAATCAAGAGCCCGGTGCCTAACGGACCGAGCCACCCAAGCACCCCTCACTTTTGTATTCTATAAGGAAAAAAATGAATATATTGAGGATGTTAATAGTATGACTCCAAATTTTAATGAATTAAGCATGTAGTATTCACACTTTTCTCTAGCTACTTATTCAAGTATTAGTTCTTATTGTTTTATCATTGCCCTACAAAATGTCAAAGCCATGTTTCTCTCCCTACTATAAACATTTATTGAATGATAAAATATGTGCCAGGGACTCTTCAGGCCTTATCTTGTTGGTCCTTTCTACCTTATGCAAGACTGTAGACCAGTCCCTTTTTCTTGTCCTTTGGAGACTATACTTTCTTGTTTTTCCTGTTCTAACTGTTCGTTATCAATATTCTTAGAGTATTTTTTCTTTGTCTGCAGATCCTGTAAGCATTGGTTTCTTACAGTTTTTTCTCTTAATTCACTGTGCTTATTTATGGATTTAATGGCCACCTATATGCTGATGATTCTCTTCAAACCTCGCCTAAGCTTTACACTCATAATTGTAAAAACGCACTGAATTTCCCCAAGGTTTTTCATATACAGTATATCCTTACCAAAGTTTATCATCTTTTCTTCCTCACTTATCTTTTTCTTACTTTCCCTTTCTACATGATAATACCATCCTTCAAGTTTCCCTGACTAGTATCCTGAATATTATCCTAGATTGCTTCTCAGTCAGGCTCTCAAGTTCTACTGACTTTTCTTCTAGACATTTCTCAGATTTAGCTTCTCCTTTTCTTCTTGTATTAGTCTACTTTTTGCTTCTCTTATTCCATATTCCTTATTCTCATATTCCACTACTGGTAGAATGAACTATCTGAATTGTATCTGACTGGGTCCTGTTTCCTATCTGCCTGGAATTTCTATCTGAATTGTGTCTGACTATATCCCTTCTTTATTATGACAGAGCAAAATTTCTATGACTTAGTCAAATGACTGCCACCCTAGGTTTATCATTTACTACTCCCTGCCTTGTTTATTTTGTTCTAGTAACATACAATTCCATACACTCCATTCATCATTGTACTTTGTAACAGACTGTCATTTCTGCCTGGCATGCCCTTGTCCCTTTTGCTTTAGTTAGCCTTTACGTTTTTTTTTTTTTTTTGATACTTTTTATTTTTGAACCTGTGTTTTTTTTTTTTTTAATTTTTTTATTCTTATGTTAATCCCCTTACATTACAACATTAGTTTTAGATGAAGTGTTCCGTGATAGCCTTTACGTTTTTATGTAATCATCCTCTCTGTCCAGAGTCTTCTCTTTCCTCCAGCATGGGCTAAAGGTACCTACCTTTTCTGTGCCTCCATTATGATCCTTGAACTGACTGCGTAATATTAAAGAGTATTTTTCTTATCCTTATAGGCAGATATTGTTTTAATTGGTGAAAAAAGGTCTTCAAAATGCCGAAAATAATGACTCAGTAATTTTTTTGATAGTGGGTATCTAAAAATATTAGGTTGTTAGAATAATTTATAGATCACTTTCTTTGTAAATGATGACAAAATCTAAGCTAAGCTTGGAGACTGTCCTCCACATGGATAGATAAGTGCTCAAGGAGTATAAATAATATAATTTTTATCCCAAAGGAAGTTGAAGTATAGTTGGTAAACAATGTAATATTAGTTTCAGGTATACAGCATAGTGATTTATATACATTATGAATGGTTGTCATACAAGGTTAATACAATATTATTGACTGTATTCCCAATGCTGCTCTTTACATCCCCGTGGTTTATTTATTTTATAACTGGAAAGTTTGCACTCTTTATCCCCTTTACCTATTTTATCCATCCCCTCATCTGTCTCTCCTCTGTCAACCACCAGTTTGTTCTTTGTATTTATGAGTCTGTTTCTGTTTTGTTTGTTTTGTTTTTAAGATTCCACATATATGTGAAATCAATCATACAGTATTTGTCTTTCCCTGTCAGACTTATTTCTTTTTTTTTTTTTCTTAAAGATTTTATTTATTTATTTGAGAGAGAGAATGAGAGACAGAGAGCACGAGAGGGGAGAGGGTCAGAGGGAGAAGCAGGCTCCCCGCTGAGCCGGGAGCCCGATGTGGGACTCAATCCCGGGACTCCAGGATCATGACCTGAGCCGAAGGCAGTCGCTTAACCAACTGAGCCACCCAGGCGCCCCCAGACTTATTTCATTTAGAATAATACCCTCTAGGTCCATCCAAATTGTTGCAAATGGCAAGATTTTGTTCTTTTTCATGTCTGAGTAATATTCTGTATTACATATATATACACACACACACACACACACACACATATGTATGTGTATATATATACCTTATCTTTATCCATTATTTTTTAAAGATTTTATTTATTTATTTTGAGAGAGCGAGCGAAAGCGCGCACATGTGAGCGTGACTGGGGGGAGAAACAGAGGGAGAGAGAAAATCTCAAGCAGATTCCACACTGAGCATGGAGCCTGACACGGGGCTTGATCTCAGGACCCCGAGATCATGACCTGAGCCTAAATCAAGAGTTAGCCACGTAACTGAGCCATCCAGGTGCCCTATACCCATTTATTTATTAATGGACACTTAGGTTGCTTCCATAATTTGGCTATTGTACGTAATGCTTCAGTGAACATAGGGGTGCATCTGTCTTTTGAAATTAGTGTTTTTGTTTTCTTTGGATAAATACCCAGAAGTGTGTGTGTGGGGGGGAAATACTCAGAAGTAGATTGCTGAATCATATGGTATTTCTGTTTTTAATTTTTTGAGGAACCTCCAAAATGTTCCATTGTGGCTGCACCAATTTACATTCCCACCAACAATGCACAAGGGTTCCCTTTCTCCACATACTTGCCAACACTTATTTTTAAAAAATGAAGATTTTGAGAGACTTCTTTTCTCTTCTGGTTTCTTACCCTCTTCAATTTCTGAATTGCAGTTACGGATGTAGAGCTGAAACGACTGAAAGATGCCTTTAAGAGGACCTGTGGGCTCTCATACTATATGGGCCAGCACTGCTTCATCAGGGAAGTGCTTGGGGATGGAGTGCCTCCCAAAGTTGCTGAGGTAATCTTTATATTCTAGGTTTTCCTTTGAGATGGTTATCCACCAGCCTGAATTCTTGAGGAGCTTTCTGGTCTTAACATGTGTAATCTTCCCTACAGTTATTTTTCTTGCTGAGTCAGTAAATAGGTCTTATTTTAGATGTCAATATGGCTGTGTTTTTAGAGGCCAAATGGGAGTAACACAGATCTGCAGTTTGCTGCTTTTATTCTTCTGAGCTTTAATAGCCACTGACTGTAACCATGGGACCATTTGTATGACTGACTTCTTATTCTTATAAACTTCATTACTCTGATGTATACATTTTATGTTGGGAGTATGTTTTACAAATTTCGTGTTAAAGAAAACCTTTCCATATAGCAAAACCGAATTAAATTAATTCTATAAAATTAAATGTAGTAAATGAAACACTAGCTTATTGGAACCTGTAAAGACTTACTTAATTTCTACTAAAAATTTTAGGTAGAGATAAAATGTCCTAAGTTGATACAAATCTACCCTTTCTAAAAATAGTAAGTTAACTATTTTATAGCTTCATACACAGATATGCATTGTCATTCCAAATGTGAAATGAGAATAGAACACTGAAAATGTTAATAAAACACTGAAAATTATGGGAATTTTAAGCTTATTATATTACAAAGAACTGTAATTCACCATTCTTAATTAGTCACCGTTTCTGCTTCTAACATGGGTTGTGTGCTTTTGAACCTGTGGTTTATGTAATATACAGTTTACATTTTTAATTTTTATCTTTTTTTTGTGGGGGTATATGTTGCATTAATTTTCTTAAATGTGGTTGGTTTGTTTTTTTTTGTAAAATTACGTACCTCTGCCATTGTTTCGGATTTATGACAGAGTTAACTTTTTTCCTTAATACTATTTATTGGATTTTCTGTTTCATTGTGAGTTCATCTTCCTATTTCTTTCAGTCTTTTTGTCTTAAATGCTTGTATATAAAATTTTGGAATTTATTTTATTTTAGTATATAACTAGCAAATTTATGAGATACTATAAGTTGGCAGTTGAGGAAGGGTCCTCTGAGTCCATAATAATTAAAATATTCCAAATTCAAATGTATACTGCCTTCAGCCTTTCTCTCCCTTCACCTCCTTTCTTAAAGTCAAAACTGTCAGACTCAATGTAGTTCATGGTACTGGGAATAAATTAAGTCAGACTATCTCACTTGTCTCTTTGGGCCATATATAAAGATTTACATGTGTACATTGAGTTGTAAGAGTTCTCTATGTATTCTAGATACAAGTGCCTTATAAGATACATATTTGCAAATATACCCTCCCATTCTGTAAGTTTTCTTTTTACTTTCTTTTGATGCTACCCTTTGAAACACAAAACTTAAAATTTTGGTGAAGTCCAGTTTACCTGTTTTTCCTTTTATCATTGTGTTTTAGGTATTGTATCTAAGAAATCATTGCCAAAAAAAAAGAAAAGAAATCATTGCCTAACCCAAGGTCATAAAGATTTACTCTTCTGCTTTCCTCTAAGAGTTTTAGCTTTTAAATTTAGGTTTCATCTATTTTGTATTAATTTTGTGTGTGGGATAAGGAGTCCAACTTCATTCTTTTGCAAGTAGTTCTCCAGTTGTTGTAGAACCATTTGTCAAAAAGACTGTTCTTTCCCCATTGAATTTTCTTGTCACTGATGTTAAAATTGTTGAAAGTCAGTTGGCCATAAACATAGTTTTATTTTTGGATTCTCAGTTCTGTTCCATTGATAATCTGTGTCTCCTTGCATCAGTATCACATTGTCTTGATTACTCTGGTTTTGTAAAAGATTTGAAGTCAAAATATGTTGTTCCTTTTTTTTTAAGATTTTATTTTTTTATTTGAGAGAGTGAGAGAGAAAGAGAGCGAGAGCGTGAGCATGAGTAGGCAGAGGAGCAGAGGGACAAGCAGACTCCCTGCTGAGCAGGGAGCCTGATGCGGGGCTCAATCCCAGGACCCTGAGATCATGACCTGAGCCAAAGTCACATGCTTAACTGACCGAGCCACCAAGGTGCCCCCAAAACATGTTATTCTTCTAACTTTGATCTTCTTTTTCAAGTTGTTGTGTCTGTTCTAGGTCCCTTGTATTCACATATAAATTTTAGGATTATCTTGTCAATTTAGGCAAAAAAGGCATCTGGGATTTTGATAGGATTGTATTGAATCTGTAGATTGGTGTGGGGATTATTACCATTTTAACAATATTTTAAGGCTTCTGACTTATGAAATTAGGAAGTTTTTACATTTAGATTTTTAATTTTTTTAATGTTCTTTAGTTTTCATTGTGCAAGTCAAATGTCCATCGGCTGAACAAAATGTAGAATCCACACAATGGAATATTATTTGTTAATGAAAAGGAATGAAGTTTTCTGATATGTGCATGGAAGAACCTGCAAAACATGCTAAGTCAAAGAAGCTAAACACAAAAGACCCATTTTTTTTTTTATGCCATTTGTATGAAATGGTCAAAATAGCCAATCTATAGAAACAGAAAATAGATTTGTTAAAATTTTAGTTGATTTTTTTCTTACTCGTGTGCATAGCAGCTGCATCTTCTTGCCATGTTCCGCTATTGGAGAGGCAGTTCATGCATCCCGTGTTTTGGGGGAATCTGTCCTTCCTGGGATGTCAGGCTACTTGATTGCCTCTGATAGGCTCAAGAAATGTTGTAATATGATAGTTTATTTGGCTTTTTCTGGTTTATAGATTAGAAGTAACACTTTTTCAGACCTTTTACATCTAAGGTGGAAGTGGAACTCCTTGCAACATCATTTTTATGTGAATATCTCATAAATTTCCTTTCACCCAAAACTGCTTCAGGAATCTTCCTCTGTCCTTTGGACTCTCTGTTAAGATTAATCACTGGCTAGAATATTTTTTACAAGAACAATCTTAATGTTAAATTGTAAAGTCCACAGTGATAGTTTCAAGTTTCAGTTTCATTGTAGTTAACGCTGTTTTGTGTGTAAAATCTAGCACGGTATTAAAACACGTAAATTCTATAAATGCTTTTAGTGATGATACTAGCTTTTTTTGCCCTATTATTTACTGAAGTAGGTTTATTTTAAGTGAGGATGTGTACTATTAGCATGTGGATATTGATTAGTAAGTGTAATGTGTAAATTGTGAAGTATAATAAGGAGCTAATAAGTACTTTTATCTTTAATCAATTGCTGGTATTTTCTCAGGAAAGGAAGTCTTTATAGTTTTTCATACCATAATCTCAAAAGGATGAGTGAACCTCATTTAAGCTCAGTTTTGGAGCAGTTTCAATATCAGCTTGTGGTTTATTTTAGCCATCTCTCTGAGATAGGCAGGTCAATAGATAGATTTCATCAGCTTCTGTGTGTATTTGGGAAAGGGAGAGAATTTATTAGTATAATTCCTCTTTGCAGAGTATAGAGTCATTTGCTGAAGGAGAAATGCTACATTTTAAATAAAATGGAAGTTAAAGGTCTATGCAGGTAGTGTTGAAGTTTGAATTTATTTATTTATTTATTTAAAGCTTGAATTTAGTTTTAGTGAGTAGGTAGACTCAGAATGGAGGTCTGTATTTTATAGCTTCAGGGAAATAAGTTAAATAATTAGATTTATAAATAAAGTGATGGCCCTTGTGAGGCCTTTCTTAAAATCCTGTGGAGAGCTTCAGCCTTAAATTTGGGTGAAGAGGGTCACCTACTCTTGGTGAGATTCGGAAGTTAATGTTTTGAGGCACAACTGCATTATTTTAATGTCAGTATCTCTATAAGAAAAGCCACAGGAACCATTTAAGCTGCCAATTGTGGATGGAGGGAGAACTTCATTCCCTAGTTAATCAGTGTTTTCCTTTAAAGTAAAAGTAATGATATATCTTTGGAAAGTAAGGGGAGGTATTTTTGGAATCTTAGTAGAAAAGGATGAAAGTTAAAAAGTTAAAAAGTAACTTTAGTCCTTAATATGTTGATTAAGAAGCATTGTGAGTTTCTAAATTATTTTCTAGAAGAGAGTAGCTGTATATTTTTAGAGCAAAAGAGAGATTTATTTAGGATTGAACTGAACTCTCATTTTTTTTTTTTAACCTTCTCTGAAGACTTACTGTGATAAATTCTAACACATTTGGGATGAAGAATAAAAACTCATGACAGTTTACAATTTTTGGAATTTAAGCATCGATTTCATTTGTCTCATTGTTTCTAGGATAGATTAGTATAATTAATATTTTGATGCAGTTCTGTCTTGCTTATAATAGTAACCATGTGTTATTTGAGTAGAATAGTAAATGAATAGAATTTGAGGAGATTGAGAAAACAAAGTCAAATGGAGTACGTGGTAAGTAAATGGAAAATGTGTATACTTGAAATTGGCCTTTTCTGAACCAAGGCAACTAACTCTTAATAATCCAGTGCTTATATTTTCTTTTGGGTGTCACCCATCCCCCAACTCCTATCCTCCCAAAGAAATTCTATTTTTTTAAATTTATTTAATTTTTTAAAAAAAGATTTTATTTATTTATTTGACAGAGAGGCAGTGAGAGGGGGAACACAAGCGTGGGTAGTGGGAGAGGGAGCAGCAGGCTTCCTGCTTAGCAGGGAGCCCGACGGTGGGGCTCCATCCCAGGACTCTGGGATCATGACCTGAGCCAAAGGCAGACGCCCAACAACTGAGCCACCCAGGCGCTCCCCAAAGAAATTCCAATAACCACACATTTCCATGTAGTATTCATTTGTAATCAATACCTATTGTTTTTACATTCAATTAAAAGTAGTTTTCACCATTTACAAAATCTGCTAGGCAAGTGAATTTGTAGTAGCTGCTCATTAACTATTTCTTTTAACCAAAAACTTAAATCTCTTTCTCAGGATTGATTTCAATTCTGGATGACTGGCTAGTATAGTAATACCTTTCCACTTTTCTCCTTACAGCCGCCTCTGACACTTTTAGCCCACATTGTTTTTCTCCCGTTCCTTACAGGTATTAAAGCCTACCTCTGCTATGTAGCACATTTTATGAAGTGATGGCTTGTTCTCTAATTGTTCATTTAAATCTTGTCTCTCAACTAAGTTACAATTCTTGATGGGCAGACTTTATGACTTTTAGAAAATATGCCCCCGAGTACTGTGCATATAGTATAAAGTTAATGAGCATTTGATTTATTAATGCTTTTTAAAAGATATTATATTATTCTGCAAAATCCCATTACAAGAATGACCAGAAAACCAATATTCGTGAAGTCAGTTAGCTTTGCTAACTTTTGCAGTCTTTGAACATTTAACCTTTTCCAAATTAGAGGAAAATGCACATGTTAAGTGAAAGCAATCTTAGAGCCTAAAGTGTTTTCAGACATAGTGATCAACATGTAAAACCAGTTGGTTAGTAGGATATTTTTCCATTAGTGGTAGTAAATTTATGCTGAGGTATTCATATTGCATTTATTTTTTTTATTTTTATTTTTTATTTTTTTTTTTGTTTTATTTGAGAGAGAGAGAGAGAGAGAAACAGCATGAGAGGGGAGAGGGTCAGAGGGAGAAGCAGGCTCCCCACTGAGCCGGGAGCCCGATGTGGGACTCGATCCCAGGACTCCGGGACCATGACCTGAGCCGAAGGCAGTCGCTCAACCAACTGAGCCACCCAGGCGCCCTCATATTGCATTTAGATGCCCCTTGTTGACTAGGGACATGTATTTACTAGATAGTCTAGGTTTAGGGGGACTGACCACAGAATTATGATTAGTATTTGTTTTGATGTTAGTTGATCTGTATTACTTAGTACATTCCTTTATGTTGGATTTACTAGAATGGTGGGTAACAACTTTCTTGGCAACTCTAGTCATTGATTGTTAGCACTTGATGCTACTGATCATTGACTCTTGTAATATCCAAAATAACTAATGTGTTTATATAAACCAGAGAAGGGTAGCTAACTGTAACATTTGTTACAGTAAATCCTGATCTTGACATTCTAGCTAACAGGAGAACACTAGGCAGGATACTGGTTTAAAATCTTTCTCTGTAACTAGAATCTGTAAAATGTTCACTAGACTTGATTTAACTGCATCACTTTTTGTTCACAGTGTAATATTTACACTAGTTCTTAAATTTCATGGTTTTTCAGTATTTCTTTTTATAAGACTGGACATAAAAGATTCCAGGGATTCTATTAGATGAAAATATTAACAGATTATTTCGCTTTCTTGTAAAATTACATATGGATTTAAAAAAAAACATGCATTATTGTCTTTATGGTTCTTAACTGCAAAGTTTTATCCTAGAGTGACTTTTATTTATTTTTTATTTATTTTTTTTAAAGATTTTATTTATTTAGGGGCGCCTGGGTGGCTCAGTCGTTAAGCGTCTGCCTTCAGCTCAGGTCATGATCCCAGGGTCCTAGGATCGAGCCCCGCATCGGGCTCCCCGCTCAGCGGGAAGCCTGCTTCTCCCTCTCCCTCTGCCCCTGCTTGTGTTCCCTCTCTCGCTGTGTCTCTCTCTGCCAAAAAAATAAATAAAATCTTTAAAAAAAAAAAAGGATTTTATTTATTTATTTGACAGAGAGAGACAGAGCGAGAGAGGGAACATAAGCGGGGGTGTGGGGGAGGGAGAAGCAGGTTTCCTCCTAAGCAGGGAGCCCGATGCGGGGCTCGATCTCAGGACCCTGGGATCATGACCTGAGCTGAAGGCAGACGTTTAACGACTGAGCCACTCAGGCACCCCCCTAGGGTGATTTTTAAACGGCTTCATAAACTATTGAGAAACAGAGTTTTTAGAGTTTATAGAGTGTCCCAACTCTTGATTTTGGCTCAGGTCATGATTTCAGGGTCTTGGGATTGAGGCTGCAACAGGGAGTCTGCTTGAGGATTCTCTTCCTCTCACTCTACCCCTCAGCTTGTGTGTGCACACGCTCTCTCTCTCTCTCTCTCTCTCTCGCAAATAAATATTTGTAAAAAGGCAGTTTATAGTGGAAGAGCTGATAATGTCATTAAGCATAATGGAACTAGTGAACTTCTTATATAAAACGTTATATCAAGTACATTATATAAATTATGAATGTTGTAAATGGTATTGCAGATGTCAAAGAAGTTATTCATTTATATTGGAACTAAAAAATACTCTTACAGAAAATAACTTATGCATGGGGTGCCTGGGTGGTTCAGTCGTTAAGCGTCTGCCTTTGGCTCGGGTCATGATCCCAGGGTCCTGGGATCGAGCCCCGCATCAGGCTCCCTGCTCAGCGGGAAGCCTGCTTCTCCCTCTCCCACTCCCCCTGCTTGTGGTCCCTCTCTCGCTGTGTCTCTCTCTGTCAAAGAAATAAAATCTTTTTTAAAAAAAGAAAATAACTTATGCATAATGACTTACTTGAATTCTTGGTGTATTTATTAACTGAGCTACTGATATGACTAGTGTAGTAGATGGTGAAAATAATCAGTATCCTGTTCAAGTCAGTCTTGATAAACACATCTGTCCAATAGCATGTTCCTTAATTGGCATTAAAAGGTAAAATAAGGTTGATTTAATTTATAACCATGTTAAAAACTGCCAAAATTCAGCTGATAAGATTTAGCTGTTTGACTATAGAAATCATAACATTCATATAAAAAGAATTGTAAATGGTGGGAAAAGCAACGAATATTTGCTAAACTTGGGTGAATATAGAGGGAGACATCTGAATTCTTATCTTTTTCCCCTTTCTCCCCATGCCCATAGATGGAATAAATATAGCTTTATTTTATTGAGGAGCTACCTAATAAAATTGTTGCAGAAATGGAACCATTTTGTTTGCCTTGCATATGGTAATTATTATCTTCTAAGACTATCATCTTTGACTAGTGTGACATGTTGCATTCAGTATTTAGATTAAAATGTAGGGAAAAGAGTTGTAAAATACAGTTAGACTTCTATATTTCTTTATTTTTGTCATTAAGTGATAAATGTGAGAATCCTTTCTTAATGTACTTTTTAAAAAAGATTTTTATTTATTTATTTATTTATTTGAAAGAGAGAGAGAGAAGACAGAGATAGGGAGAGGGCACAAGCGGGGATGAGAGGGAGAAGTAGGCTCCCCACTGAGCAGGGAACCCGATGTGGGGCTTGATCCCAGGACTCTGGGATCCTGATCCGAGCTGAAGGCAGATGCCTAACCGATTGAGTCACCCAGGCGTTCCCATGCATGGGAATAAGTTTTAAAGAAATCTTGTCCTGTATTTATAGCTGTTAAAGTTAGATAATTGAAGTTTTTAATTCTTTTTTTTTCCCAGAAGTGATATACTACTAAAATATATTTCTTCATCGGGCAGTCTATGACGTTCTTCCTTTTAAAATAGAAGCATATTAGAGCCTAAAGTGGCTCTGGGTGCCTTGGTGGCTCAGTCGTTAAGCGTCTGCGTTTGGCTCAGGTCATGATCCCAGGGTCCTGGGATTGAGTCCCACATCGGGCTCCCTCCTCGGCGGGAAGCCTGCTCTCCCTCTCCCACTCCCGCTGCTTGTGTTCCTGTTCTCGCTATCTCTGTCTCTGTCCAATAAATAAATAAAATCTTTAAAAAATAAATAAATAAAATAAAATAGAAGCATATTAAAAATATGTTCTATTCATTTTAAATATACTAAGATGTATTCACAATGAAGATTTAACTACTTTGAAAAATCGTACTTGATGACTGCAATAAAAAGGAAGATCAAAAAAAAGAGGAAGTTCTATTGATACATGCAAAAACATGAACAAATCTCAAAATCACTGTGCTAAGTGAAGGAATCCAAGTAAAAATAGAATATATGCTTATGATTCCACTCATAATAAAATTCTAGAAGTTGTAAAGTTCTCTATTCTGAAAGGAAGCTTACTGGGTGCTGGTGGTGCACGGGGAAGAAGAGGGAGAGAGAGATTACAGAGGGACATGAGGACACTTTTGAGTGATAAAAATGTTGTTTTTTTGATTGTGGTGATAGTTTCAGTGGTATGACATGGCATCACAAAACTGATCATTTGTATACTTTAAATATGTGCAGTTTAAAAATGGGACTAATAATATTTGCAGTTTATTATTGTACTTCAATTATCCCTCAAAAACTTTGTAAAAACATTTAATTAGATGTACTTTTTGTGTTTTTCAGGAAGAATACTTATACTACCTGGAAAAGTGAGCCTATTATATAAAAATTGACTATTGACAAGGTGTATCATTTCTTTTTCAGTCTTTGTTAGGGTATTTGGGTTTTAGTTCTAACTTTATTAATTTACTTCAAGGTCCTTTCCTAGTCACTTAAGTTCTTTTTTTTTTTTTTTAATATTTTATTTATTTGACAGAGCACAAGCAGAGGGAGAGGGAGAAGCAGGCTCCCCCCTGAGCAGGGAGCCCGATGCGGGACTCGATCCCAGGATCCTGAGATCATGACCTGAGCCGAAGGCAGCCGCTTAACTGACAGCCACCCAGGCGTCCCCTAGTCACTTAAGTTCTGAGGCAAAAGAACCTCCAAACCTTTGATCAGAATTGTTGTAGGAATTAGGTGTATGAGCAGCTTGATTGTAATTAGAAAAGTTAGAAATGCAGTTAAATTTATGATGTTTTAGTGGTCTTTGAAATTGGCCTGGAATGGAGTGGGAAAGGTTGTGGGCTAGGTTAGGCTGGGAAAGTTGGGGCAGTGAAAGGGAGGAATTCTCAGTGATAAATTTGGAACTCTGCCTTTTCCCTCTTGATTTGAAGTTACAGATTAAATTAAACTTGTAGAAAATGGAAGTTAAAGCAAGGAGATTCCAGAATGAGATCGTTAGGAATAGAAGATCCAGGATAATCAGTTTCCAAGAAAAGTATGGATAATAAAGTAGGACTGGGAGCCAGTTGTGAGGACAAGGATCCAATCTTAGTATCATGCATTAAGGTATGAAAATACCAAGGAAAAAAGCCAGGAAATCTCCATAGACAGAATTCAGAGACACTGACTCCAAGGAGAGCAGTTTTGATTTGAAACCTTGTAGTTGAACCTGAAGCTTCTTCAGAGCACCTCTGGATCTAAGGAGACTTCAGCTTCTTCATTGGGATGGGAATAGACCAGGGACAAATATTTGCTTTAAAGGAAGCTAGTAAGTGGAAGGGGAGTTAAAACCCAGAACTTCAGAGAAATTATTTAATTATTTTAAACCACTGCCAAGCTAATTGAGAGGGTATACTAATAATTTACCTCACTGATGTCTAGTGACACTATAGTTTATGCTCTGAGCATGACACGTAGTTGTGTATTTGAATAGACTTAAATAGACAAGGTTTTTTAGAGATGAGAAAAGCGGTAGAGACTGAATCTCAGAACTTGCTCTTTGGTGTGATGGCAGCAGGAAGTTACCTAAGACAGAGCTAGTAATCTGGTTTGTCCAGTTAATCCTAGGATTAGTTATTGGTCAGACAATCTGTCAGATATAAATAGGTAATGTACAGAGATATCCTAGGTTATTTTGTTTAGGCAAGGCTCCTTTGCTTTGGGGCTTGAAGAATGGAGAGAAGTAATACGGAGTATTCTGTTCTCTAAATTTAAAAAGTATTAGTAACTTACTTTCGGACTCTGGTGTTACATAAACATTTTATGATGTGGGTTTATGCTTAGCATCTAATAGTCAATGGTTCTGTGGGATAGATACCTGACACAGGCTTATGAAGCTCTAGGACAGTTCTTATGTGAAAAAAATAGAGATTATAGAGTAAATATAATAAAATATATTTAAGAATGTAGAGCAAATGGCATGTTTTACCTTTTTTCTGAAAATAATATTTATTTTTTTCCCTTTAACAAATTTAACATCTGATTCTTTTCTTTTTATTCTTATGTTAATCCCCATACATTACATCATTAGTTTTAGATGAAGTGTTCCATGATTCATTGTTTGTGCATAACACCCAGTGCTCCATGCAGAATGTGCCCTCCTCAATACCCACCACCAGGCTAACCCATCCTCTCACCCCCCTCCCCTCTAGAACCCTCAGTTTGTTTTTCAGAGTCCATCGTCTTTCATGGTTCGTCTACCCCTCTGATTTCCCCCGCTTCATTCTTCCCCTCCCGCTACCTCCTCCTTCTTCTTTTTTTTTTTCCCTTAACATATATTGCATTATTTGTTTCAGAGGTACAGATGTGAGATTCAACTGTCTTGCATAATTCACAGTGCTTACCAGAGCACATACCCTCCCCAGTGTCTATCACCCAGTCACCCCATCCCTCCCACCCCACCCCCCACTCCAGCAGCCCTCAGTTTGTTTCCTGCAATTAAGAATTCCTCATATCAGTGAGATCATATGATACATGTCTTTCTCTGTTTGACTTATTTCACTCAACATAATACCCTCCAGTTCCATCCACGTCGTTGCAAATGGCAAGATCTCATTCCTTTTGATGGCTGCATAATATTCCATTGTATATATATACCACATCTCCTTTATCCATTCATCTGTCGATGGACATCTTGGCTCTTTCCACAGTTTGGCTATTGTGGACATTGCTGCTATAAACATCGGGGTGCACATACCCTTTCGGATCCCTACTTTTGTATCTTTGGGGTAAATACCCAGTAGTGCAATTGCTGGATCGTATGGTAGCTCTATTTTCAACTTTTTGAGGAACCTCCATACTGTTTTCCAGAGTGGCTGCACCAGCTTGCATTCCCACCAACAGTTTAAGAGAGTTCCCCTTTCTCCGCATCCCCGCCAACATCTGTCGTTTCCTGACTTGTTAATTTTAGCCATTCTGACTGGTGTGAGGTGGTATCTCATCGAGGTTTTGATTTGGATTTCCCTGATGCCGAGCGATATTGAGCGCTTTTTCATGTGTCTGTTGGCCATTTGGATGTCTTCTTTGGAAAAATGTCTGTTCATGTCTTCTGCCCATTTCTTGATTGGATTCTTTGTTCTTTGGGTGTTGAGTTTGATGAGTTCTTTATAGATTTTGGATACTAGCCCTTTATCTGATATGTCATTTGCAAAAATCTTCTCCCATTCTGTCGGTTGTCTTTTGGTTTTGTTGACTGTTTCCTTTGCTTTGCAAAAGCTTTTTATCTTGATGAAGTCCCAATAGTTCATTTTTGCCCTTGCTTCCCTTGCCTTTGGCGATGTTTCTAGGAAGAAGTTGCTTCGGCTGAGGTCAAAGAGGTTGCTGCCTGTGTTCTCCTTTAGGATGTTGATGGACTCCTGTCTCACATTGAGGTCTTTCAAGCATTTGGAGTCTATTTTTGTGTGTGGTGTAAGGAAATGGTCCAGTTTCATTCTTCTGCATGTGGCTATCCAATTTTCCCAACACCATTTGTTGAAGAGACTGTCTTTGTTCCATTGGACATTCTTTCCTGCTTTGTCAAAGATGAGTTGACCATAGAGTTGAGGGTCCATTTCTGGACTCTCTATTCTGTTCCATTGATCTATGTGTCTGTTTTTGTGCCAGTACCATGCTGTCTTGATGATGACAGCTTTGTAATAGAGCTGGAAGTCCGGAATTGTGATGCTGCTAGCTTTGCTTTTCTTTTTCAACATTCCTCTGGCTATGCGGGGTCTTTTCTGGTTCCATACAAATTTTAGGATTATTTGTTCCATTTCTTTGAAAAAAGTGGATGGTATTTTGATGGGGATTGCATTGAATGTGTAGATTGCCCTAGGTAGCATTGACACCTTCACAATATTTGTTCTTCCAAAACATGAGCATGGAACGTTTTTCCATTTCTTTATGTCTTCCTCAATTTCTTTCATGAGTATTTTATAGTTTTCTGAGTACAGATCCTTTGTCTCTTTGGTTAGATTTATTCCTAGGTATCTTATGGTTTTGGGTGCAATTGTAAATGGGATCGACTCCTTAATTTCTCTTTCTTCTGTCTTGTTGTTGGTGTATAGGAATGCCACTGACTTCCGTGCATTGATTTTATATCCTGCCACTTTACTGAATTCCTGTATGAGTTCTAGCAGTTTTGGGGTGGAGTCTTTGGGGTTTTCCACATAAAGTATCCTATCATCTGCAAAGAGTGAGAGTTTGACTTCTTCTTTGCCAGTTTGGATGCCTTTGATTTCTTTTTGTTGTCTGATTGCTGTGGCTAGGACTTCCAATACTATGTTGAATAGCAGTGGTGATAGTGGATATCCCTGCCGCGTTCCTGACCTTAGGGGGAAAGCTCTCAGTTTTTCCCCATTGAGAATGATATTCGCTGTAGGTTTTTCATAGATGGCTTTTATGATATTGAGGTATGTTCCCTCTATCCCTATACTCTGAAGAGTTTTGATCAAGAAAGGATGCTGTACTTTGTCAAAAGCTTTTTCTGCATCTATTGAGAGGATCATATGATTCTTGTTCTTTCTTTTGTTAATGTATTGTATCACATTGATTGATTTGCGGATGTTGAACCAACCTTGCAGCCCAGGAATAAATCCCACTTGGTCGTGGTGAATAATCCTTTGAATGTACTGTTGGATCCTATTGGCTAGTATTCTGGTGAGAATTTTTGCATCCATGTTCATCAGGGATATTGGTCTGTAATTCTCCTTTTTGATGGGGTCTTTGTCTGGTTTTAGGATCAAGGTAATGCTGGCCTCATAAAATGAGTTTGGAAGTTTTCCTTCCATTTCTATTTTTTGGAACAGTTTCAGAAGAATAGGTATTAATTCTTCTTGAAATGTTTGGTAGAATTCCCCTGGGAAGCCATCTGGCCCTGGGCTTTTGTTTTTTGGGAGATTTTTGATGACTGCTTCAATTTCCTTACTGGTTATAGGTCTGTTCAGGTTTTCTATTTCTTCCTGGTTCAGTTTGGTAGTTGATACATCTCTAGGAATGCATCCATTTCTTCCAGGTTATCTAATTTGCTGGCATAGAGTTGCTCATAATATGTTCTTATAATTGTTTGTATTTCTTTGGTGTTGGTTGTGATCTCTCCTCTTTCATTCATGATTTTGTTGATTTGGCCAGGGGTTTATCAATCTTGTTAATTCTTTCAAAGAACCAGCTCCTAGTTTCGTTGATCTGTTCTACTGTTCTTTTAGTTTCTATTTCATTGATTTCTGCTCTGATCTTTATGATTTCTCTTCTCCTGCTGCATTTAGGCTTTACTTGCTGTTCTTTCTCCAGCTCCTTTGGGTGTAGGGTTAGGTTGTGTACTTGAGACCTTTCTTGTTTCTTGAGAAAGGCTTGTATTGCTATATACTTTCCTCTTAGGACTGCCTTTGCTGCATCCCAAAGATTTTGAATAGTTGTGTTTTCATTTTCATTGGTTTCCATGTATTTTTTTAATTCTTCTTTAATTTCCTGGTTGACCCATTCATTCTTCAGTAGGATGCTCTTTAGCCTCCATGTATTTTGAGTTCTTTCCGACTTTCCTCTTGTGATTGAGTTCTAGTTTCAAAGCATTGTGGTCTGAAAATAGGCAGGGAATGATCCCAATCTTTTGGTACCGGTTGAGACCTGATTTATGACCTAGGATGTGATCTATTCTGGAGAATGTTCCATGGGCACTAGAGAAGAATGTGTATTCTGTTGCTTTGGGATGGAATGTTCTGAATATGTCTGTGAAGTCCATTTGGTCCAGTGTGTCATTTAAAGTCTTTATTTCCTTGTTGATCTTTTGCTTAGACGATCTGTCCATTTCAGTGAGGGGGGTGTTAAAGTCCCCCACTATTATTGTGTTGTTGTCGATGTGTTTCTTTGCTTTTGTTATTAATTGCCTTATATAATTGGCTGCTCCCATGTTAGGGGCATAAATATTTACAATTGTTAGATCTTCTTGTTGGATAGATCCTTTAAGTAGGATATAATGTCCTTCCTCATCTCTTATTACAGTCTTTGGTTTAAAATCTAATTTGTCTGATATAAGGATTGCCACCCCAGCTTTCTTTTGGTGTCCATTAGCATGGTAAATGTTTTCCACCCCCTCACTTTCAATCTGGGGGTGTCTTTGGTTCTAAAATGAGTCTCTTGCAGACAGCATATCGATGGGTCTTGTTTTTTAATCCAGTCTGATAGCCTGTGTCTTTTGATTGGGGCATTTAGCCCATTTACATTCAGGGTAACTATTGAAAGATAGGAATTTAGTGCCATTGTATTGCCTGTAAGGTGACTGTTACCGTATATTGTCTGTGTTCCTTTCTGGTCTATGTTGCTTTTAGGGTCTCTCTTTGCTTAGAGGACCCCTTTCAAGATTTCCTGTAGGGCTGGTTTTGTGTTTGCAAATTCCTTTAGTTTTTGTTTGTCCTGGAAGCTTTTTATCTCTCCTTCAATTTTCAATGACAGCCTAGCTGGATATAGTATTCTTGGCTGCATATTTTTCTCATTTAGTGCTCTGAATATATCCTGCCAGTCCTTTTCTGGCCTGCCAGGTCTCTGTGGATAGGTCTGTTGCAAATCTAATGTTTCTACCATTGTAGGTTACATATCTCTTCTCCTGAGCTGCTTTCAGGATTTTCTCTTTGTCTATGAGACTGGTAAGTTTTACTATTAGATGTTGGGGTGTTGACCTATCTTTATTGATTTTGAGAGGGGTTCTCTGTGCTTCCTGGATTTTGATACCTGTTTCTTTCCCCAAATTAGGGAAGTTCTCTGCTATAATTTGCTCCATTATACCTTCTGCCCCTCTCTCTCTTTCTTCTTCTTCTGGGATCCCAATTATTCTAATGTTTCGTCTTATGGTATCGCTTCTCTCTAGAATTCTGCCCTCGTGATCCAGTAGTTGTTTATCTCTCTAAAAAAAAAATTTATATCTCTCTTTTTCTCAGCTTCTTTATTTTCCATCATTTGGTCTTCTATATTACTGATTCTCTCTTCTGCCTCATTTATCCTAGCAGTTAGTGCCCCCATATTTGATTGCACCTCATTAATAGCCTTTTTGATTTCGACTTGGTTAGATTTTAGTTCTTTTACTTCTCCAGAAAGGGTTTCTCTAATAACTTCCATATTTTTTTCAAGCCCAGCTAGTATCTTTAAAGTGATGATTCTGAACTCTAGATCTGACATCGTACTAATGTCCGTATTGAGTAGGTCCCTGGTAGTCGGTACTACCTCTTGTTCTTTTTGTTGAGGTGATTTTTTCCGTCTTGTCATTTTGTGCAGAGGGGAATAGATTAATGAGAGAACAAAATGCTAGCAGAGTAACAACATCCCCAGAAAATATACTCTAAACAAATCAGAAAAGACCTGAAGCAGTTGGAAAAGAAATGGAAAGAGAGGAAAAAGAAAAAAAAGAAAAAGATAAAGATAAAAACAAACAAAAACAAACAAAACAAAACAAGAACAACAAAAAACCAGAATGTGATCAAATATGATCAGGCTGGTATATAGATCAGTGCCACACACTAGATTTGGGGTGTATTTTGGTCTTTCAGAAGAAAGTGCCTCCCAAAATTTTAAAGAAAGAAAAACTTATATATGTACAAAAATAAGGGTTGATATGATGAAGGGATGGAATATGACTTTAAAGATGGAAATTATAAAAAATTTTATAAAAGGAATTGATAAGAAGTTCTTTGAAAAAAGAAAGAAGAGGATTTAAAAAAAGAAAAAAGAAAAAAAAGGGAGAGGATGTGATCAGGCAGGGGAATAGAAAACACCATATACTAGAGATTTAGGGTATATTTTAATCTGTTAGAAGAAACTATCTCAAAATTTTAAAGAGAGAACAACTTATATATATATGCCAAAAATACGGGTAACTACTATGAAGGGATAGAATATGACTCTAAAAATGAAAAATAAAAATGCTTTTTAAAAAAGGGATTGATAAGATGTTGATTGAAAAAGGGAGAAAGAAAAATTCAAAAAAAAAAAAAAAGACAGTTAAAAAAAAATTAACTTTGAAAGACTACAGAATCATGGTAAAAAAAGCCGTGAATTCTATGTGCAGTAGTCCCCTAGCGCTGGAGTTCTGCCGTTCTCATTGATCGGTAATCTTGGTCTTGGCTGGCTGTTCTCGCTGATCTTCTGGGGAGGGGCCTGTTGTCATGGTTTCCAAATGTCTTTCCCGGAGGCGGAAGTGCCCCGCCCTTGCCCCCTCCCGGCTAAGTCATCTGCTCGGGTTTGCTCTCCGGGGCTTTTGTTCCCTGCGAGTTTTCCGTACAGCTTTGGAGGCCGAGAGTGAAAATGGCAGCCTCCCAATCTCCGCTCCAGAGGAGCCGAGAACTCGGGCCCGCTCCTCAGTGAGCCCCCAGAGAAAAGCCGTCAGTCACTCCCGTCTCCCCGCGCTCCGGCCGCACTCCGTGCTCACCCGGCCTGTGACTGCGCGTTTCTATCTCTGGCACCCGACCCCGGGCGGAGTCTCCAAACCCTGCAGATCCCTGCGGTGCACTCCCACGTGGCTCCTCCCGGGGGAGGAAGGTGAGTCTCCCCGGATCTGCCGCTTGTTGGGTCCCTGCTGGAGGAGCAGTGGCCCGACTGTGCCGCGGATCACGGTTTATGGCACCTGGAGCTGAGAGCCCGCGCCTGGGCTCCGCCTCTGCAGCCGGCTTCCCTGCTCCGATACCTGGGAGCTCAGCTGCACTCAGGCACCCCCGGTCTTTCTGTGACCCCGAGGGTCCTGAGACCACACTGTCCCGGAGGGTTCCACCCCCCGCTTAGCCACCAGAGTGACGTCCCTCGGCGGAGCAGACTTTTAAAAGTTCCGATTTTGTGCTCCGCGGCTCTGTCACTTGCCAGAAGCGGCCGACGGAGGCCCCTCTCCCGCCGTCTGTCCTCCCGAATATCGCCTCAGATTCACTTCTCCGCACGTCCTACCTTCCAGAAAGTGGTCGCTTTTCTGTTCAGAGAGTTGTTGCTCTTCTTTTCTTCGATCTCCTGTTGAGTTTGTAGGTGTTCAGAATGGTTTGATCCCTATCCAGCTGAATTCCTGAGAGGAAACGAAATCCAGGTCTCCTACTCCTCCGCCATCTTGCTCCGCCCCTAACAACTGATTCTTTAACAATAAAGTAATTTGAGAGGACAGTAATCTACATAAATAAAATTAATTTCTGTCTCTTAGAATGTCCTGTGAAAATAATCAGACTTCTTTTCATAACACTTGGTAAGACTTTTTGGGGAAATAGGACTAAAATTATAGATTATTCTATCCTGTATGCATGAATTTTCCTTTGGTGATTCTCTGGAGGAACCTCAAAGAGATAGGCAACTTACAGAGTTTCTCATACTGAGGTCTAGGAATTCCATGTGACCACAAGCATTAAGTCTCAGTAGAATGAGAAAGTAAACCATGGTGTCCAATATGGACCCCCAAATCAAATTACAAGAGCAGATGATCCGAAATACAAGTTTTGATTTATGATTGATCATTAATGTCTTGGGAAAAATTGAGGTTCTATTACTAAGGAAGGAAGAAAAAATGGATATTGTGTAGACTGCTAACAGTTTTTGCCACAAGCTGTATCACACAAGCTGTATTATGATCTAGGGTGAGTAGTAACAGGAATTTATTTAGATTAGACAGTATCATGGAGGCTGGGCATTCCTATATAAATGAAAATTTCATTTAATAAAATTGCCTTTTGGGATGCCTGGGTGGCTCAGTCGGTTAAGTGTCTGCCTTCAGCTCAGGTCATGATCCCAGGGTCCTGGGAGTGAGTCCTACATCGGGCTCCTTGCTCAGTGGGGAGCCTGCTTCTCCCTTTCCTCCCTGCTTATGCTCTCTTCTCACGATCTCTGTCTCTCTCTCTCAAATAAATGAATCTTAAAAAAAAAACCAGTTTTATTTGCAAAGCAGGATAACTGGTTGCTGCCGGGGAAGGACTCTAGGTAATAGGGATAAGATGGAGAAGGTTTATTTTACTTTTCATTAAAAATACTTTTGTAAGTTTTAAATAGTGTGGTGCTGAGCAGGGAGCCCGATGTAGGGTTCGATCCCAGGACCCCTGGGATCATGACCTGAGCCAAAGGCAGACACTTCTCCGACTGAGCCACCCAGGTGCCCCGCAAATAATTATCTTTTTTATCATAGTGATATATGTACATGGTCAGAGCAGAATCAGAAAGAGCTAGTGAAAAACCAAGAGTCCCCTACCTACTCAATCTTGAGTATTATGATTATGTAAAATTTTTTTGCAACATGGTATGCTATGATTTAGTTTTCTTTTCTTTTCTTTTTTTTTTAAGATTTTTTTTTTTTTGACAGAGAGACACAGCGAGAGAGGGAACACAAGCAGGGGGAGTGGGAGAGGGAGAAGCAGGCTTCCCACTGAGCAGGGAGCCCAATGCAGGGCTCAATCCCAGGACCCTGGGATCATGACCTAAGCCAAAGGCAGATGCTTAATGACTGAGCCACCCAGGCACCCCTTAGTTTTCTTTCTTTCTTTTTTTTGTTTTTTTCCCTGGGGTTAACAGTTACCTTATTTTTTCATTTGCTTAGTTTTCATATCTGGCTAAATCATCTCAAACTTCCAAAAGCTTTTTGGTGTAATTTTTTGTGAGTCAAAGGCTAATTTTTTACACTGATCTTCTAAATGTACTTTTAGTTTAAGTATTTTAGTTGTGATACATACATAAATGTCATATATATCTATCTGTTTATTTATATCAGGCTCTCATTCTGTCCTCTTAACATTCTATGAACTTTTATGCTTTTTGGCCTTCTGTGTCCCAACTATAGATAAAAAAATTTCTGATTCAAGATTTAATTAGTGAGTTTTCTTTATTTGCTGTTGAGATAATGTGGAACATCAAGGTAAAATATAGGTGGTGAAATGGAGGTGAATTTTAATCACATCATTTGCATTATGTTAAATTACCATTAATAACAACAATGGGAAAATACTAGGTATAAAATTCCATCTGTGTGAAGCACTTGTCCTCAGAGGAAAGAGAAATCAGGCTTAAGAATTAGGTTTTTTTTTTTCCTTCTCCAGTGTGAAAGCTGAGATACTCTTTAAAATCAAGTTAGTAGCATTTCTAAAAATGTCTTTTATTTTTTACAGATTCTGGCTAGAATTTGACTTTTTAAACAGTTTATAATTATTAAAACCAGTTTATAGTTGGCACTGCTCATAGAAATTAGTAGTAGGCAATATGGTTTGCTTAAGTTATTTTATTTTTTATTTTCTTAAGATTTTACTTATTTTTGTGGGTGAGAGAGCACGCATGCAAGCAAGCCCTAGTGGGGAGAGGTCAGAGGAAGAAGCAGACTCCCTGCTGAGCAGGGAGCCTGAGGCAGGACTCGATCTCAGACGCTTAACCAACTGAGCCACCCAGGTACCCTTAAGTTATTTTATATATGGGCGGCAACTTTAATAGTATTCCAGCTCTGAAGAATAATTTTCTCATTAATTTCCAAATGACAGAAGCAATAGAGGTGTTTTGACATTTATATAAAAAAGAATATTGACATGGGACGCCTGGGTGGCTCAGTCAATTAAGCGTCTGCCTTTGGCTCGGGTCATGATCCAGATTCCTGGGATCGAGCCCTGCATCGGGCCCCTTGCTCAGTGGGATGCCTGCTTCTCCCTCTGCCTGCCACTCCACCTGCTTCTGTGCTTGCTTGCACTCTCTCTGATAAATAAAAATCTTTTTAAAATTTTTAAAAATTAAAAAAAAAAATTGGTCTTCTGTGACTGGCTTCTTTGACTTAGATGAATCTTGAAAACATGCTATGTTGCAGCGTGTATCAATCCTTCATTCCTTCTAATTGGTGAATGATATTCCCTCGTATGGATATATCACAATTTGTTTATTTGTTCATCAATTGATGGATATTTGGGTTACTTCTACTTTTTGGCTATTATAAATAGGGATGCTGTGAACATTCATGTGCATTTGTGTGGGCATATATTTTCATTTCTCTTGGATATATACCTTGGATGGAATTTCTGGGTCATATGGTAACTCTTTGTTTAACCTTTTAGGATTTTTCCAAAGTGGCTGTACCATTTTACATTATCACCAATGGTGTATGAGGGCTGCAACTTTTCTACATTCTTTCCAACCTTGTTATTATCTGTGTTTTGGTTAGAGACCTCCTAGTGGGTATGAAGTGGTATCTCATTGTGGTTTTGATTTGCATTTCCCTAAATAGTGGTATCCTGAAATAAAGTTTTTTTAATTTTAATTTTTTATTTTTTTAAAAGATTGTATTCATTCATTTGAGAGAGAGCGAGTGAAAGAGGGCATGCGCATGAGTGGGGGAAGGGGCAGAGATAGAGGGAGAAGCAGATCCCTTGCTGTGCAGGGAGCCAGACTTGGGGCTCAATCCCAGGACCCTGGGATCATGACTTGAGCTGAAGGCAGATGCTTAACCAACTGACCCACCCAGACATACCTTTAGTTTTTAACTTTTAAAAAAGAGTATTTGAAAATAATCTCCTAACTGTTCAGGGATCCCAATTAAATATACTGGTGGATCTGAAATGTGTACTAAAGGTTTATACATTTTGTGGTGTGCGTGTATATGGGAATTTGTGTTTGGCTTAATTGTCTCAAGCCTTTTGAGGGCTCTAAAGAATTCGAGGCTTTCTGTATTTTAGCAATAATATTTTTTAAAATTTAAAGTAACAATCATTAATTAAACTTAATGTTGATATAAGGATCTAATCTATGTTTCATATTAGGGTTTTGTAAGTATAACTCCACGTCTAAAACCCAGGGACCATCTCCTCTTCTTTGAACCCCAAGTCAGTTAATTTTGATGTTTTCCAATCTTAATCCTTTTCTGAAATTCTATCTACTTTTTAAAATCGAATTTTTATAATATCTGTTTCATTATTAATTTTGTATAAATAAATTTTTGTGAAGATTTACTAATCTAGAGAACCAAATGAAATGCCATTGGATATAAGTCACAACATATATTTTCTTGGTTTGTATATTGTAATACTTATTAAAAATTCATCTTTCTAAGAACATTGTTTTTAACACAAATATGATTTAGATCTGCAGAGGGATCTACCCTTCTCACTTTAAAGATTAAACAGCATCTTGAGTCTCAAGATCTGTTAAACACATCTTGTGAAACAGTAGGCCTATTTTGTACCTGGTAGTCACATTTTAATTTTTTTTCTCCATCTAATAAGGACTTATGCTTAGATACTATTTTATTTCTGTTCATTAACTTTATTCAGTAGTTATTGAGAACAAACTTGATGGGCACTTTATCAAGAAGCAATGACTCATGTGACAAAGTTGAAATATATCTTTCTCACTTAGTACTACTAGGGTTATGAAAAAAGCCATCTGATTAAAATAATTAACACTGAGGTGTTAATGTTTGATAGAGTTGGCCTTCACAAGGAGTTGTCACTCTTAAAAGAGCTTGTTTTCCCACATTTCCAGTTAGTAGATATAGAGAAGTGAATTTTTTGTTGTTACTGGATTTTTCAGTTCTAAAAATTTGCATTTGGTTTTTCTTTGCATCTTCTGTTTCTGTACTAAGACTTTCTATCTTTCGATTCAGCAGTGAGTGTTTGACCTCATTTCTTTTTTTTTTTTTTTTAAGATTTTATTTATTTATTTGAGAGCGAGAATGAGAGAGAGAGAGAGCATGAGCCGCGGGAGGGTCAGAGGGAGAAGCAGACCCCCTGCTGAGCAAGGAGCCCGATGTGGGACTCGATCCCGGGACTCCAGGATCATGACCTGAGCCGAAGGCAGTGGCTTAACCAACTGAGCCACCCAGGTGCCCTGACCTCATTTCTTTGGTCATTTTTATAATGGCTTCCCCAGTGTCTTTGATAGGTCTAATATCTGTCTCATGTAGTTGTTGATTATCTTTTCCTAATTGAATTTAGACTTTTCCTGGTTCTTTATATGCAGAGTAATTCTGGATTATATTCCAGACATTTTTAGTATTATGTTATGAGATTCTGAGTCTCTTTAAATCCTATGGAGAGGTTGATATATTTGTTGCATTAGATTGTTGTATTAGGTCGTTGATACTGATCGTTTAGGCTGCAGGTTCCAATCCATCTTCTTTTGGTTGTGTGGTTCCAATGTCAGTTGAGTTTTCAAAGCCTGTGCACTGTTATTTGATCTGTTTCATGTGTGCACCACCCAGTGGCCAGTCTGGAACCTGGACAGTGATCTATCCTGAATTTAATTCTCAGACTTTGTTGTGATGTTTAAATTCCAATCCATGCATGTACTATTAGAAGGTGAACCCAGGAGTCAAAAACAAGTTTCCTGAGCTCCTTCCTCCTCTCAGTATCTGTAGTACTTTCCCTTTCCCAGGAGCTGCCATTTTTAGTTCTCCTTTCAGAAGGCTGGTTCTTTAGTTATCCTCCTGTGGCCACACACTTTCCACTACTCTCCTTGTGTCTGGAGCTAAGCTCTAGGACAACAGAGAGAAGGAAAAAAAAATGGGAGTTTGTCCCATCCTCTTGGGATTATAGGTGGTTTTTTTTTTTGTTTGTTTGTTTTAAGATTTTACTTATTTATTTAAGAGAACGAGAGACCAGGAGCAGGGGGAGGGGCAGAGGGAGAAACAGACTCCCCACTGAGCAGGGGAGCCCGATGTGGGACTCGATCCCACGACCCTGGAATCATGACCCGAGCCGAAGGCAGACGCTTAACCAACTGAGCCACCCAAGTGCCTGGGATTATAAGTGTTGTGATTGGAGAGTGTGATAGGCTGAATAATGGCCCCCCAAAATCTCTGGGTCCTAATCCCTGGAACTGCATGTGGCATGTGTCTGTGGAATTGTGGTAATAAATGCCCATGTTCTAAAATGCCAGGTTTATTACTTATTACTCTCTGAAAATATTTTTATGTAGTTAGGGATATCTTTCTTGACTACTGGAGATAGGTTTATATAATTACGTATTTTTGGTTGTTTAAATCTCAATTTGAGATTTTCAACAGAGATGACTAAAAATTTATTGTGTGGGTGACATTGTTCTAATGATGATACTGCAGATTTTTTTTATAATCTGTCTTCCTTTGTTTTGTAATGAGTATTCCAGTTACCCTGTTAATTAATAAAATAAAATCCAGCTGTTGATACACTATTGGGCACATTCTTATACAAGTTATTGAGTTAGGCTTTGTTTTTCCCATTTCTCATAGAGTTATATAGTATTTACGTAATGGTTGAGTGGTGGTACAGTGTTTAGGTCAATATAAGCTACCAAAGGGTGTAGGTAAAGGCATGAACTGGCATGAGTTTGGGAAGAGCTTGCCCTGAGCATGTCGCTTTTAGTTTGGTAGAGCAGGTCAAGCTAATAACTGTATTTTACTCTAGTTTCCGCATTCCTTGTTCAGGCAAGACAGTTTTTGACTGTGAAGGTAGTTCTCAGAAGAATCTTGCTTAGGGGCGCCTGGGTGGCTCAGTTGGTTAAGCGATGGCCTTCGGCTCAGGTCATGATCCTGGAGTCCCGGGATCGAGTTCCGCATCGGGCTCCCTGCTCAGCGGGGAGTCTGCTTCTCCCTCTGACCCTCCCCCCTCTCATGTGCTCTCTCTCTCTCTCTCTGTCATTCTCTCTCTCAAATAAATAAATAAATAAAATCTTTAAAAAAAAAAAAAAGAACCTTGCTTACTGCAATGCTTACACTTAAGGAATAGGAATGATATACTACTAAAATCTTTGTGTATCTCAGAGGATTTCTAAAAATCTCAGAAAATAAGCCTTCCTTCAAAACCAGACACTTATTAATGAGATGAGGAAGATGTAGAAGAAGGAAGCAGATTAAGCACCTGTAAAGAAGGATGTATACATCTATTTTCAATTAACGTTCTACAAAATGTTAGTGCCAAGAAAGACCAGTTAAGTCATTTATTTCTCTTCCATTGTGTCTCCTGTATCCCATTTGATGTTTGGCATGTAAGAGGCACAATAAATATTATGTGGAGTATAATTTTTAATTAGTCATCTGGCTCTGTGGATAGTTTGTGTTTCCTCTTTTGAACTGGAATATTGTTTATTGTTTTGAAATAAGTTCAAGTTCTGTATGTGTGGATCTTTGTGGAATTTTTTCCTTGGTCATTGTGCCCGTAGGAGAAGAGCTAGCTATTAAAAACTAGAAGTGGGGGGGGCACCTGGGTGGCTCAATGGTTAAGTGTCTGCCTTCAGCTCAGGTCATGATCCCAGGGTCCTGGGATCGAGCCCTGCATCGGGTTCCCTGCTCAGCAGGGAAGCCTGCTTCTCCCTCTCCCACTCTCCCTGCTTGTGTTCCCTCTCTTGCTGTGTCTCTCTCTGTCAAATAAATAAAATCTTTAAAAATAAATAAATAAATAAATAAAACTAGAAGTGGGGAGGAAATATTATTTAGAATACATTTAATATAAAATTTAAAAAAAGATTTTTTTTCCTGTGGTACATTTACTCAAATATTCTGAAAATCTGTTCTTCCTAAAATTTTTAATTAAAATTTTTATTAAGGGGCACCTGGGTGGCTCAGTCGGTTGGTTGGTCATCTACCTTCGGCTCAGGTCATGATCCCGGAGTCCCTTGATCGAGTCCTGCATTAGGCTCCCTGCTCAGTGGGGAGTTTGCTTCTTCCTCTGCCCATCACCCCGCTTGTGCTCTCTCTCTTGCTCTTGCTTTCTCAAATAAATAAATAAAATTTTTAAAAAATTTTATTAAGATAAATACAGATTCACATGCAGTTAATAAGAATACAGGGGGATCCTTTTTTATACCTTGCTAGTTTCCACTGAAGGTAATATTTTTCAAATGCATATCACAGCTATGATATTGACACACATGCTATCTAGCCACTGATCTTAAACTGCTTTCCCGAGTGTGTGTGTGTGTGTGTGTGTGTGTGTGTGTGTGTGTACTCAGTTCTGTGTAATTCTGTAACTGTGGGGGCTTGTGTATCCACCACCATGGTCAAGCTACTAAACAGTTGGTGAAGTCATCAAAGCTTGATAGTTTGACAACTTTTGGATTTTCTGGTGTTAGAGGCTTTTTGTTGTCACAGCATGGAACCCATGCACAATATGGTTTGCTGCCGTCCATTTAGGAGTCTTTTCCCAGCAAAGTTCCTTTGGTTTCTAGTAATGATTGGGTTCGGATTATGGTACTCTTGTTTCCTGAGAATTGGAGTCCCTTTTCAGGTCTGTTTGAAGACCCTATCATTTGTCTACACAACCCTGAAAAAAGATGAGAAGCTTAATTTTACTGATATTATCAAAGATGTGTATTGAAAAGTTTTGGGACTGAAAAATAGCCCCTATTATCAGTTTTTCATAGTTTTTGTCTCTCATAGGGTCAGGATTTTTTTTTTCCAATAATCCCTGGCAACCACATTATGCCCTTACCAGCCTATTTATTTTGAAAGATAGCAGGATATTTATTTAATATCCTTAAACTCCAAAGAGATACTACCTGAACTATTTAATTATCATTAATCTGTTTCTTATTAGGTCATTTGAGAGTATCATGCTTTAATGGCCAAGGTCATTTGTTTTATCCTCTTGTGGATAATTTTAGCTGAACCCCAAACTGGCAATAACATACTCAGATGTAGTGACAGTTTACAGGTGTTATGCAAGGTACAAATGAAAGCAGCTTGTTTATTTGAAACCAGGTCTTTCCCTCAGAGAAACTATTTAACTGTGAAGAACTTTGGTTGTTGTTTATTAATATTGCATGCTAGTTATTGCCTACTTTATAAATATATCATTTAGTACTTTGAATAATCATGTAACTGGTTTATCTTATTGGGAATGTTAACTTTGAATACTTGATTAAGATTGTGTTTGCCTAGTGAGTTCACAAGTTTTTATCTGATATCTTGTTTAAGTTATATGATGTTTGTCATGATGCAGGTACTGATATTATTACCATTTTATGAATGAGGAAAAGATACAAGACTTAAGGATGTTGATTTACTTGCCTAAGTATTAAAGCTAATACATGGATCCAAGATTCAAGTCCAAGTATCCAAATTCATATTAGCTACTCTTCTATGTTGCCTCCCACTGATAATGGTAATAACTAACATTTATGGACTTATTTACCATGTACTTGGCACTATGCTAAACATGTTATGTAAATTTTCTCACTTAATTCTCACCACACCATGTGCTATTATTATTAATCTTGTTTTCCCTAGACAGGCAAACAGAAGTTATATAATTTGTCCAAGAACCGCACAATCCCTGAGTAGAAGGGCTAGGATTTGACAATGATTTGACCTCATGTCTGTTTGGCTCCAGAGTTTTTAACTCTGTATTTCACTGAAAATTACAGGCTTATACATTGATTTGTCATGTTGACTCTTTTTTATAAAATATATTGCATTGTCTTACTTAGAAAACTATCTTGTCTAGTGACTGTGACTTCATTTTTTGCCCAGTATGATATAGTGTGTGAGGGCAATTGGAAAATGCTTATTTTTTCTCTTTTGTATTTTTTAACAGATATACATTCTCATGTTTCAAAATTTTAAAAAGAACAAAAGAACAGTGAAAAATCTCCTTTCCATCCAGTTCCCTGACCACCTAGTTTCCCTTCCTAAAAGGAAGGATCTTACCATTTTTTGATGTATTCTGTCAAAGTTAAGATGTATCTTACAAATATGAATTGGGATATTTATTCTTTTTTTTTTTTTTGAAGATTTTTCATTTATTTATTTGAAAGAGAGAGAATCAGAGAGAGCACATGAGAGGGGGGAGGGTCAGAGGGAGAAGCAGACTCCCCGCTGAGCAGGGAGCCCGATGTGGGACTCGATCCCGGGACTCCGGGATCATGACCTGAGCCAAAGGCAGTCGCTTAACCAACTGAGCCACCCAGGCGCTGCTTTTTTTTTTTAAATTGACATTATTACCAGTTTCCTTAGGTTTCTTTTTTTTTTTTTTTTTTAAGATTTTATTTATTTATTTGAGACAGAGAGAATGAGAGAGACAGAGAGCACATGAGAGGGGGTAGGGTCAGAGGGAGAAGCAGGCTTCCTGCCGAGCAGGGAGCCCGATGCGGGACTCGATCCCGGGACTCCAGGATCATGACCTGAGCTGAAGGCAGTCGCTTAACCAACTGAGCCACCCAGGCGCCCAAGTTTCCTTAGGTTTCTAAAACACTTTGTTACCCTGTAGTTGTGACTTTTTTTTTACAGTATCTAACTCTTGGGGATTTCTTTTCTGTTCTTTGCTTTTTTGGTTAGAACATATAAGCTCTACTCTGTTAACAAGTTTGAATTATATAATACAGAATTATCAACTATAGTCACCATGTTTTACATTAGAACCTGAGACTTTATTAATTTTACAGCTGAAAATTTGTACACTTTTACCAACCTGTCCCTATTTCTCCCACTCCCCAGTCCCTGACAACCACTTTCCTACTCTCTATTTCTAAGAGTGTAAATTTCTTTCTTTCTTTTTTTTTAAAGATTTTATTTATTTATTTATTGGAGAGCGAGCGAGAGAGAAACAGCATGAGAGAGGAGAGGGTCAGAGGGAGAAGCAGGCTCCCCACTGAGCCGGGAGCCCGATGTGGGACTCGATCCCAGGACCCTGGGATCATGACCTGAGCCGAAGGCAGTCGCTTAACCAACTGAGCCACCCAGGCGCCCCAAGAGTGTAAATTTCTTTTCTTTTTTTCTCTTCCCCCCTCCTTTCCCCTCTTTTCTTACTTAAATATTCCGCATGTAAGTGATACTGGGAATTATTTGTCTTTCTCTTATCTGGCTTATTTCACATGGTATAACCCCTCAGGGCTTATCCATGTTGTCACAAATGACAGGATTTCCTTCTTTCTCCTGAATAATAGTTCAGTGTGTGTGTGTGTGTGTGTGTGTGTTTGTATCCATCCATGTTGTCCCAAATGGCAAGATTTCATTCCTTTTTATGGCTGAGTAATATTCCATTGTGTATATATGCCACATCTTTATCCATTGATCTATTGATGGATGCTTACATTGCCTCCATATCTTGGCTATTGTAAACTGCTGCAGTGAATATAGGGGTGCATATATATTTTCAAATTAGTGTTTTCTTTTTTTTGGATAAATACTTAGAAATGGAATTGCTGGATCATATGTTATATCTATTTTTTTAAAGATTTTATTTATTTATTTATTTATTTATTTATTTATTTATTTATTTATTTA
>NW_023270503.1:11470577-11621626 GCF_011800145.1 Mirounga leonina | reverse complement strand
TTATTTATTTATTTATTTATTTATTTATTTATTTATTTATTTATTTAGCACATGTATGGGGGAAGGGGCAGAGGAAGAGGGAGAGGGGAAGCAGACTCCCCACTGAGCACAGAGCTGACATGGGGCTTGATCTCATGACCCTGAGATCATGACCTGAGCCAAAATCAAGAGTTGGATGCTCAACCAACTGAGCCACCCAGGCACCCATATGCTATTTCTTTTCTTTTTTTTTTTTTTTGTTAACGATTTTATTTATTTATTTGACAGACAGCGAGAGAGGGAACACAAGCAGAGGGAGTGGGAGAGAGAGAATCAGGCTTCCTGCTGAGCAGGGAGCCCAGTGCGAGGCTCGATCCCAGGACCCTGGGATCATGACTTGAGCTGAAGGCAGACGCTTAACGACTGAGCCACCCAGGCGCCCCCTGTATGTTATTTCTATTTAAGTTTTTGAGGAACCCCATACTATTTTTCACAGTGGCTGCAGCATTTTGCATTCCTACCAACAGTGCATGAGTGCTCCTTTTTCTCCACACCCTCCCCAATACCTGTTAATTCTTTTTCATAATAGCCATTCTGGCAGTTGTGGTATCTCATTGTGGTTTTGATTTGCATTTCCCTGATGATTAGTGATGTTGGGCCCAACGAGTTATTTAAGGGCTATCTTTGGGTTAGGTTTTGTTTGATTTTGCTAGTCAGTCTTTAAATTTTCTAAGTAACTCCATGACAATACAGACTTGGACTGGATGAGTGAGATAGGTCAGGACTCCAGTAAGTCACTTTGCTGGATCCTACTGAGCTGAGAGAGGGCAGAGAAGTATTTGGCATAAGATATATAGAATAAAATTTGCCATTTTAACCATTTTTAAGTACATTTCAGTGGCATTAATTGAATTCACAGTGTTATGGACATATCATTACTATTCTTTGTCTAAAATATTTTTATCACCCTAAAGAGAAGTTCTGTACCCATTAAGCAGTAATAGGCCTCCACCCAACTCCTTGCCTCACAGTCCACTTTCTGCCTCTTTGAATTTGCTTATTATAAATATTACATATAAATGGAATCATACAATATTTATCTTTTTGTGTACCTCATTTCACTTTACATAATGTTTTCAAGATCCATCCATGTTGTAGCATGTGTTAGAACTTCCTTTCTTTTTATGGCTGAATAGTATTTCATTGTAACTAGTAACTTAAGAATAGTTTTTTCCTCACAATATCCTTCTGTTTAACGTTTCTTTTACATTGTTAGAAGTTTTTTATCTTGCTAATTGTTGTATATTTTAAATTGATGTGACAAATCAGTTTGAAGATGTAGGATGTCTTGAATTCAATGAAATTTTTGTTTATGGTTCCACCCCATTTAAATTTGGGGGCATTGAAATAGTTTGGTATATGCCCCTGACCTAGTCCCAGTCTCATTTTCTAGCTTTAGAGGTGGCGGTGGAGCTGGAAGCCACTGGGGATTTTGGCATAGTATCACGATCCCAAAGTTTGTGCTACTAGAACCCCCAGTGGAAATCTTTTACCTCTTTTGAGTTGGAATTCACCTATTTGAATTGGGAAACTGGAACCTTTCCTTCTAGGCATATGAATAAGTCCTTTTCTCCTGCTGCTTCTTAACCATAGTTAATATGTTAATCTCATGCTGTTCTCCAGATGGAATTAGATTAGTGAACAGTAGGAGAATATTTTATTCTTTAATCACTATCATGCAGCATAAAATTGTATTAACTTAAGCAAAAAGGTCATAGCTTTCTTAGCTAAAATTTTCAAGCTTAATCTTGTTTTTCTATCCTTATATATACTGTTTTTAAGAAACTCTAAATACATTTTGCCTAAGGTGAATTTGATTTTATATTGTTACCTATTTTATTAGCCATTCCTCCCACTTCTGTCATTTATAAAATTAATACACATGCCTTCTATGTCAAATCCAAATCACTGATAAAAAGATGTTTAATAGGGATGCCTGGGTGGCTCAGTCAGTTAAGCATCTGCCTTTGGCTCAGGTCATGATCCCAGGGTTCTGGTATGGAGCCCCACATAGGGCTCCCTGCTCAGTGGGGAGCCTGCTTCTCCTTCTGCTCCCCCTGGTTGTGCTTCCCCCCACTCCGTGTGTCAAATAAATAAAATCTTAAAAAAAAAAAGATGTTTAATAGTTATAATAAAAATAAAGTCCAGTTAGGACTTCTTTAGAGTCTTTTTTCCAAAGAAGATACAGAATTCTTGGGATGCCTGGGTGACTCAGTTGGTTAGGCGACTGCCTTCAGCTCAGGTCATGATCCCAGGGTCCTGGGATTGAGTCCCACATCAGGTTCCTTGCTCAGTGGAGAGCCTGCTTCTCCCTCTGCCTTCTGATCCCCCTGCTTGTGCTCTCTCTGTCTCTGACAAATAAATAAAATCTTTTAAAAAAATAAAACAAACAGTAAAATAAACACTTAAAAGCAGAATTAAAAAAAGAAGATATAGAAATTTTAATCAATTTTTTTTGTGTTTATAATCACTCAGCCATATTTGCATGGCTCTAACTATAATTATTAAATCTACAGTTTACCATAATATCTAAAATATAATAATATGAGATCTTGTCAAATATTTGTCTAAGGAAAGTAAGCTTGCCTTTACTTTAATTCTTATTGGTTAATTTGATTACTGTACCATTTAAAATTTCTGGAACATGATCTTTGTCATAACATGGAATCTAATTAATTTTTTTGTAACTTCTAGGCTAACTTTGGGTTAGGCATACGAGGAAGTTGGTCTATTTTTTTTTTTTTTTTAAGATTTTATTTATTTATTTGACAGAGAGAGAAAGAGAGCACAAGCAGGGGGGAGAGGCAGGGAGAGGGAGAGGGAGAAACAGTCTCCCCGCTGAGCAGGAAGCCAGGTGGGGCTTGATCCCAGGACCCCAGGATCATGACCCGAGCTGAAGGCAAATGCCTAACCGACTGAGCCACACAGGTGCCCGGGGAGTTAGTTTATTTTTTATGTGATCTCTTAAAAGGTGTATAATTTAAAGATTCACTTTTATAGTGGTTTGAATTGAGCCCTTTTTCAAAGTAGTAGAAACATGTAAGAGTTGGTATATTTAATGATTAAAAGATTGCTTTATTCATTTGATTTACATTTCCGTAATGACTAAGATTTTGAGCATCTTTTCATGTGTTTATTGGTTATTTGTATATCTTCTTTGGAGAAATGTCTGTTTAAGTCATTTGCCCATCATAAGTCATTTGCCCATTATGTGTTTTCTGGTTTATAAAGTCTCCTAGTTTTTGTTTTTTCATTTGCTCATTAATTGGGTTGTCTTTTTGTTATTGAATATAGAATCCTAGGCTGTGTGCAGAAGTTTTTTTCTTCCTTTCAGCACTTCAAATGTGTTCCTTTTACTGTCTTCTGGCTTGTGTTGTTTCTGAAGTCAGTGATAATTTTTATTTTTGTTTTGCTGTATAATGTGTCCATTTTTTCCCCCCTCGGTGCTTTTAAAATTTTCATTTTTTTAAAAGATTTTAATTTATTTATTCGACAGAGAGAGACAGCGAGAGAGGGAACACAAGCAGGGGGAGTGGGAGAGGGAGAAGCAGGCTTCCCACTGAGCAGGGAGTCCAATGCGGGGCTCAGTCCCAGGACCCTGAGATCATGACCTGAGCTGAAGGCAGACGCTTAACGACTGAGCCACCCAGGCGCCCCCAAATTTTCATTGTTTTTCCATGAATTTATGATATGCCTTAGTTTGGTTTTCTGTATTTATCTTGTATGAGATTCTTTGAGAATCTTGGATCTGTGATTGAACTGGAGAGGTACTTTGCCACTATCTTTCAAATATATTTTCTGTCTCCCCTTCCTTTTTCTTGGCCTCCAATTACATGCATTCAAAAATGGTGATTATTCACATGACTGGACTCTGATTTTCTCTTTAATTTACTTTCCGTCTTTTCCCCACCCCCCACTTGTAACCCTTTTTCTTATTGTACTTCAGTTTGGATAGTTACAATTGTTCTGTCTTCAGGTTCACTGATCTTTTATTTGCCAATGTTAAGTATGCTGTTAAAGCTCTATAGTAAACTTTTTTCAGGTATTGTTATTTTCTTCACTTTGAAAATTAAATTTTTTCTTTTAAAATATGGTTTCAGGGGTTCCTGGGTGGCTCAATCTGTTAAGCGTCTGCCTTCAGCTCAGATCATGATTCCAGGGTCCTGGGATCGAGTCCTGCATTGGGCTCCCTGCTCAGCAAAGAACCTTCTTCTCCCTCTACCCCTTCCCCACTGCTTGTGTGCATGCATGCACACACGTGCTCGCCCTCCCCCTCTCAAATAAATAAAATACTTAAAAATTTTTGTAAAAATACATAGTTTCAGTTTTCATGTTCATATCTTCATTTAAATCCTTAACCTTATTTAATAGTTATTTTCAACTTCTTATATACCAGTTTTTGTCATCTCTGTCATTCTTTTGCCTGATTTTATTTCTGGTGATTGTTTACATTTTCTTCTTACGTCTAGTATTGTTTATATCTGCTGGATAATATAAATTTTTTAAAAAGATTTTATTCATTTGAGAGAGAGAGCATGAGCAAAGGGGAGAGGCAGAGGGGAGAGGGTGAAGCAGACTCCCCACTGAGCAGGAAGCCAGGCAGGGCTTGATCCCAGGACCCCAGGATCATGACCTGAGCTGAAGGCAGGTGCTTAACCAACTGAGCCACATAGGTGCCCTGGATATTTTAAATTTTTAAAGAAGATTTATATATTTTAGAGGGAGAGAGAGCATGGGGTGGAGGGGAGGGGGAGAGGCAGTGAGAAACCCAAGCCGACTCCACACTGAGCATGGAGCCTGCGGCTGGGCTTGATCCTACCACCCTGCAGACACAGCCTGAGCTGAAACCAAGAGTCGGAGGCTTAACCAGCTGTTCCACCCAGGCACCCCTAATTTTTTTTTTAAGATTTATTCATTTATTTTAGAGAGAGAGCACGTGCAAGCAGGGGAAGGGGCAGAGGAGGAGAGAATATCTTCAAGCAGACTCCCTGCTGAGTGCAGAACCCTACACTGGCTCAGTCTCATGATCCATGAGATCATGACCTGAGAGGAAACCAAGAGTCTGATGCTTAACTGACTGAGCCACCAGGCACCCCTCTAGTGGATATTATAAACTTTATGTCTTGAGTACTTGAGTTTTGTTGTCTTCATTTAAAGAGTGCTAGCTCTCTTTTATTCTAGCAACAGTGAAATTAGTTGCAGATTAGTCTAATTCTTCTGAGGCTTGTTTTAAATTTTTGTTATGTTGGGTCTTAAGTAGCCTTTACTCTAAATCTTTTTTAGTTCTAATAGTGAGGATTGATTCTTCTGGAGTCTCTTCTAAATGCACTGGATATTAATGGAGGTCTCTCTTCTGACTGGTCAACTTCATACGAGCTTTGGGTAGTATTCAGCTTCCCAATACCTGGTAGTTTTTCCTTAGTATTTGTTCTTTTTTTGTGTGTGGAATTTACATTATGCACCTGAATGTTATTTGGAACTTCAAGGGGTCCTTTTTGATTTTCTGAAGCTAAGTCTGACTATCTCATATTTCTGTATAGAATTTACAGAAAAGGAAAATTTGATTAGTATTATGAAATGCATTTGAAGTAAAGAAACATTTAGTTGGAATAGACTTTCTGCAAAGGCAGTAATGTAAACAGAAATACTTTTTATCTTTAAAAGGAAAAATCTTTTCAATACATATATATAGAATCAGAGTTTGCATTCGAATAGCAATATTTGAAATTTTATGGGTATTAAGTATATTTTATGTAAATGAATATTTCATGTTTTTATAGATTATGTACTGTAGGTCTTATTGTGTGCTTGGATTATTCTTTGAACTTTACCAACATAGAGTGTGACTCATTTTGTGTATTCATGTTATATATTTGTCATTAATTATATAAAGACAATTTTTAGGCATATAGGTTGGTAGAATCAGGGTCTTTGGGAAAATACGTTGTTTTGGTTTGTTTGTTTTTTTTACTTTGAGCTTTTTTTTTTAAAGATTTTATTTATTTACCTGACAGAGACACAGCGAGAGAGGGAATGCAAGCAGGGGGAGTGGGAGAGGGAGAAGCAGGCCTCCTGCGGAGCAGGGAGCCCGATGTGGGGCTCGATCCCAGGACTCTGAGATCATGACCTGAGCTGAAGGCAGACGCTTAACGACTGAGCCACCCAGGCGCCCCTTACTTTGAGCTTTTGTACCTTTTTTTTTTAATGCTGTGTGAGTCCGTATAGATGATGTTAACACTTTTGTAACAGATGTTTCCCTCAAAATAGTAGCTTGAGATAACACAAGGTTATTTTTCACTCATAAAAATTCTGTTGATGGAGTCAGGTGATTCTCTGTGACAGCTCCTTTGTGTGTTGGTTCAACTTTCCAGGCATTGTCAATTCTTACTGTGTTTTTGTTTATCAGAAGAAGCTTCTATAAATCACCAAGGTAGAGGTGGTCATGCCAGGGAGGGGTCTCTTGCCTGCAATTAGATATTTAGCCCAGAAGTGGTATATGTCATTCTGTCCTTAATCCTTTGGTCACAAATAGTCATATCAATTACAAGGAGCATGAAGAAATGTCTCCTTGCCTTATGCCCCAAAAGAAAGGAGAACTAGATTTGTGAGAGCATCAGAAGTCTCTTCTACAAATATCTAGGCCTAATATTTTCATGCTTTATACTCTCAATTTCCCTTTTGAAATTATCATTGGAATTACTTTCCTGTTCTTATTATTCTACCTTCTTGTTACCTTAGTTCAGCAATGCCCTTTAGGAAGGAGGATTGAAACATTGTTCATATTGAAACATTTAATCCATATAAAAATAAAGTGATTAGTTGACATAAGAAGGGAAAGATTACATGTATATGGGAGTATGAGTATAAATTCATGATGTATTTTCTAGCATAGTCCACTGAAAAGTCTGAGAAGCAATCACCAATACCCAATCAATAAGCACCCCCAGCACCTCTAATCAACTATTGTGCCACCCTGGCTCTTCTATACAAAATATATCTCAGGATGGCCAAATAGTTGCTTAGGGGAATTTTCTCACTATAGAAGTGTTCTAGCCAATTAACAAAAGAATGGCAGAATTATAATTACCAGCATTTTTTAACCTTTAGTGAATTTGTGAGTCTAGGCAGTGGCCATCAATGGCTACTAATGTCACAGAAAGAGAAATAAGCAGTCATTATGTGCCTCCTGATGGAGATACAATAGCATCAACTGGGAGATGGTTTTTGCCAAAAAATATAATCAGTTCGCTGGAACTGACTACCATTGCACAGGAAATACAGAGGACAGAATATGTAATCAGCAAAATGCAAACTTTGGGAAACTGCTCAGGACCAACATCTTGGTTTCTTCAGCAAGTAAATTGTGAGGAAAAAAAGACAGGGTTGGAAGGAGAGAGAAAGAAAATGTACATATAAAGAGACTTAAGAGTCTAGCAACCAGTTATATATTTTAGATCCTGATTTGAAGAAACAAGTTGAAAAAAATTATGAGACAGTTGAGGAAACTTGAATACTGACTAGATACTTTGTGATACTAAGGAATTTTTGTTAGTTCTCATGTCAGTCTGTTTGGACTGGTATAACCATATCATATTCTGAGTGACTTATAAACAACAGAAATTTGTTTCTCACAGTCCTGGAGTCTGGAAAATCCAAGGTAAGATGCCCACACAGGAGTGCCTGGGTGGCTCAGATGGTTAAGCTTCTGCCTTCGGCTCAGGTCATGATCTCCGGGTCCTGGGATCGAGCCCTACGTCAGGCTCCCGGCTCAGCGGGGAGTCTGCTTCTCCCTTTCTCTCTGCCTCTCCCCCTGTTCATGCTCTCTTTCTGTGTGTGTCTCAAATGAGTAGATAAAATCTTAAAAAAAAAAAAAAAAAAGATGCCCACACATGTAGAATCTGGTGAGGGCTTGCTTCCTGCTTCATAGATAACTCTCTTTCCCTGTGTCCCCTCTGTCACCTGTCTCACATGGTAGAAAGGACAAGGGAGCTTTCTCAGGCCTCTTTTGTAAGGATGACTAATCTCATTCATGAGGGCTCTACCCTCATTACCTAATCACCTCCCAAAGTGTCATACCCCACATTGGGATTCAAGAATTTGGGGGAGACAGGTTTGTTAAGTGGTAGTCCTAGTATGGTTATATTTTTAAAGTATCTTGTAATACATAATAAAATATTTACATATCACATTAAGAATAAACTGCATAGAGCTTTTTTTTTTAAAACACAGAATAAGGGCGCCTGGGTGGCTCAGTCGGTTAAGCGTCTGCCTTCGGCTCAGGTTGTGATCCCAGGGTCCTGGGATCGAGTCCCGCATTGGGCCCCCTGCTCTGTGGGGAGCCTGCTTCTCCCTCTCCTCCCCACTTGTGCTCTCTATCTCACTATCTCTGTCTGTCTCAAATAAATAAAATCTAAAAAAAAAAAAAATTTAAAAGACAGAATATGTTTGTTGTTGTCTAGGCATTTCCAGAAAAATCAGTTCTTCATTAACAAATTTAGAGCTGCTAAATTTGATGTGAGAAAATTGGTTTTGAGAGAAATAACATCTTCAGAAGAAAGCATAGAAAAATTTTGATATGGAGTAAAACTAGTTGATGAAGCAAATGTTCATTAAAAGTTTAAATGGAAAAGTATTGATCCTCACAAAAATTATGTAAAATGAAATGAAAATTGAAAACATAAATTTGGTTCTGTTGACTATTAATCAAGCAGTTTAAAAAGTGTAGTGGAGGGCGCCTGGGTGGCTCAGTTGGTTAAGCGACTGCCTTCGCCTCAGGTCATGATCCCGGAGTCCTGGGATCGAGTCCCACATCAGGCTCCCTGTTCAGCGGGGAGTCTGCTTCTCCCTCTGACCCTATCCCCTCTCATGCTGTTTCTCTCTCTCTCTCTCTCAAATAAATAAATAAATAAAAATTAAAAAAAAAAAGTGTAGTAGAGTTTACTTAGGAAACTTTCCAAGGCAAAAGTTATGAGCTCATTGATTCCGAATTAATTCTTACTAATTAACAAAGTGGAGTCAAGCTCTGGTTTCTATCTTCTGCCCTGAGAATAGCACTTCTCACACAGGAGCTGCTCTTTGGCCTGGGTCCTGGAATGAGAAGACATGTGACACCTGCATGGAATGGAGTGGAACTGAGGCTCAGGAAGTTAAGTGATTTGCCCAAGATCATATAGCTAATAAATTAATAAAGGCTGTGTTCAAACCCAGGTCTCTCTCACGTCAAATGCCATGAAACAGTGTGCATCACTTATTTTCCCCAAGGAATAGTGGAATATCCTTGTACCTTGTAGCCAAAAGACAGTGGAGGGAGAAGGACCAGGGCATAGAGCAGCAGTTAAAACATGGCACAACTTGGGCGCCTGGGTGGCTCAGTTGGTTAGGCAACTGCCTTCGGCTTGGGTCGTGGTCCTGGAGTCCTGGGATCAAGTCCTGCGTCGGGCTTCCTGCTCAGCGGGGAGTCTGCTTCTCCCTCTGACCCTCCCCCCTCTCATGCTCTCTCTATCTCAGTCTCTCTCTCAAATAAATAAATAAAATCTTAAAAAAAAAAAAAAAAAAAAACCATGGCACAACTTTTCCTTAAATCTGGAGACCTATGTACATCTGCCTGTTTTTAACCTTTTAACTATAGTCCAAGAATTCTTGGTATGTTACAGAATATAGAATAAGTCTTTCTCGTTTGTTTTTAAAGTCTTTCTCTTTTAAAATGCATATTAATTTCTTTTCTGAACTAATCATATTATTTACTGGGGTGATATCATTGCCTGAAAGGAGGCTAGTGAGATCATTACCACAAGCATCAATCTTCTTCTACATTAGTATAATAGTATGCCAAGTCTCAGTCTGGATATTTATGGCTACCAAATATTTAAGAAAATATGTTTCTGATTCTCCTTTATTTTTTAATAGCTACAGAAAATCACTAAAAAGATTTTTTTTTTTTTTTTAAGTAGGCTCCACGTGGAGCCTAACACAGGGCTCGAACTCACGGCCCTGCGATCAAGAATTGGACGCTTGACCAACTGAGCCATTGAGGCACACCCCAAGAGATTTTTAAATAAAGATCTTATAATGAGTTACAATAATAATAAACACTTATGTGCTTTTTAAAAGGTAGCATCAAAATATCCTTTCTACCCTGTGCACACCCACTCTCACCAATCCTAAAAGCAAAGCTGAGTAGTAATGAGCATGGCACTTAGTATTTCATAAGTGTTAAAACATTGTCAGTTGTAACATAACCATTGCTTTAAAAATAACTTTTTGGGGATAAAAAAAGATATTACACATTAGATGTGTTAGATGCATGATGATTTGTGAAACATTAATAAAAGGTGGAAAATACATATGCCTTAGAATTCAGGAAATAGGGTGATTTTCCTGGGCCTCTTTTCCTCATCTGTCAGATGAACTTTTGAACTTGGTAGTTTTGGATGGTTATTACTGTTCTTGTATTTTGGGAGTGAGGTTACCAGTACGTTCCAGCATTCCAACCAGATGTATTCAAAACAAAATCTTCTGTATTTTAGAAATACTTGCAAAACTGAAAATCCTATCTTACCCCAAATTCCTTGATTAACTTTACTCTCTTTGTATTAAAGTCAGGTAAGTGGTCAGAAATGAAGAGCCTACATCATTAAGTTAAAACGGGGAAAGGGGATGCCAAAGACATAGTGGTTATACATTGAGTTTGTGATCATTTGGAATTTTGTAGTTTAATTTTCAGTAGATTTCACCAAAACGGTTTCATCTTGCTGGTGATGGCTTTCATTTCATGTAATACTAAAGAATGTTTATAACCATATTATAGAACCATGAAGTGGTTAAGAGTTCAGTTTCAGGAACCTGTCTTGCCTAGTGTTTGAATCTTGACTCTGCCACCTCATTAATGTATGACTTTGGACAAGTTACTTACTCTTCTTGGGCTCTAGTTTTGCTCAGCCACAAAATGGGGACAACCAGTAATACCTTCCTCATGGAATCATCTTGAGGCTTAATACTGTTAAAGCACTGGGTGCCTGGGTGGCTCAGTTGGTTAAGTGACTGCCTTCGGCTCAGGTCATGATCCTGGAGTCCTGGGATCGAGTCCCGCATCGGGCTCCCTGCTCGGCAGGGAGTCTGCTTCTCCCTCTGACCCTCACCCCTCTCATGTGCTCTCTCTCATTCTCTCTCAAATAAATAAAATCTTTAAAAAAAAAAAAATACTGTTAAAGCACTTACCACAACAGTTGTATGGCACATAATAGGCATTTAAATGTTGGCTATTGTTTTTATTATTATAAAAATAATAATTTATTAATGGAGTTAATGTTGGGTTGAGGACTATAGTGCTGTGATTTAGTAAGTAGTTTCTTGCTGACTGGCAATATAAAGATCAAGATACATGATATACCATTGTACGTGTAGTATGCAACAGTATGTGTCCAGTTCCTTTCTCCCATCTGTGCTACTGTCATGTGTTTTAATTTTTTTTAAAAAGATTTTATTTATTGGGTGCCTGGGTGGCTCAGTTGGTTAAGCGACTGCCTTCGGCTCAGGTCATGATCCTGGAGTCCTGGGATCGAGTCCTGCATCGGGCTCCCTGCTCAGCAGGGAGTCTGCTTCTCCTTCTGACCCTCCCCCCTCTCATGCTCTCTCTCTATCTCATTCTCTCTCTCAAATAAATAAATAAAATCTTTTAAAAAAAGAGAGAGAGAGAAAAAAAAAGATTTTATTTATTTATTGTACAGAGAGAGTGAGAGAGTACAAGCAGGGGGAGTAGTAGAGGGAGAGGGAGAAGCAGACTTCCTGCTGAGCAGGGAGCCTGACGCAGGGCTCTATCCCAGGACCCTGAGATCATGACCTGAGCAGAAGGCAGACACTTAACCATCTGAGCCACCCAGGCCCGCCATGTGTTTTAATTTTACACATGCTATAAACACATTACATTTTTACTCCTATTCCTTTAAATGGCCAATTTATCTTTTAGAGCAATTAAAAATAAGGAAAAAACTACATTTCACATGTACCTTCATTTATGCCATTTCCTTTTCTTTTGTCTTTGTGTAGGTACATGTGTCTGGTTTGGTATTGTATTTCCTTTAGCCTAACCTACTTTTCTCCCCCTTTTTTGTGGTGCAGCTTTGCTGGTAATGACTTCTTTGTTTTTGTTTTCCTGAAAAAATCTATTTGACCTTTCTTTTTGAAAGATATTTTCTCTGAGTATAGGATTCTCAGTTTTTTCTTCTTAGTGTTGTAAACATGCCACTTCACTGTCTTCTGGCTTATGTAGTTTTTGATGAGAAATGTTTCTCTCAATATAGTATGTCTTTTTTCCTCTGTGTACCTTAAAGATTTTCTTTTTATCTTTGGTTTTGAGTAGTTTGAATATGATTTGTCTAGTTGGTTTTGGGGGGTTAGAGGTGTAATTTATCCTGCCTGTTCTCAGAACAACTTCTGTCTGTGGTTTTGTGTCTTTATTAGTTTTGGAAAATTCTCAGCATTATCTCTTCAGATATTTCTTCTGCTCCATTCTCTTTTACTTCTAAGATTTCAACTGCATGTGTGTTAAATCAATTGATTGTCCCACAGCTCTTAGATTTTCTGTTTTGTTCCTTCCTATCCACACATTTTTTCCCCTGTTTCATTTTGAACAGTCTCTTACTTGACTCTCTTGAGTTTATTGTTGAGCCATTCCAAAGCTTTTATTAACTCTCTGTTCCCGTTTTTCCTTTGTCAGGGTGGTTTTTTCCTTTCCTTCCTTGTGTAACTTATAATTTGTGGTTGAAAGATGGATGCATTATATACTGGACAGTACAGACTGAGGGAAATAGTATTTATGCCTGCCTAGATCTTTAGCATGAGTAGCTGAGTCAGTCTTGTCTGTGGTTGAGCTATATTTTGTATTGCTATGCTTACCCACAGTGCACTACAGACTTCAAATTCCAGTCTAGGGTTACCTTTTTTATTTATTTATTTATTTTTAAGATTTTATTTATTTGAGAGAGAGAGAGTGTGCAAGAGAGAATACAAGCAGGGTGAAGGGCAGAGGGAGAAGCAGACTCCCAGCTGAGCAGGGACGTGGGACTTGATCCCGGGACTCTGGGATTATGACCTGAGCCGAAGGCAGTCACTTAACCGACTGAGCCACCCAGGCGCCCCTCAGGTTACCTTTTTTAGGGTGGGATCTCATTTGCCAAAGGATTTTTCTTTCCTTTTCTTTTTTTGTTTTTTAAGATTTATTTATTTTTTTTGAGAGAGAGAGCACGTGCACAGAGGAAGAGAATCTCAAGCAGACTCCCTGCTGAGAGCTGAGCCTGACCCAGGGCTCGATCTCAGGACCCTGAGATCATGACCCATCCCATGACCCCGAGATCATGACCCAAGCCGAAATCAAGAGTTGGACGCTTAACTGACTGAGCCACCCAGGCGCCCCACCGGAGGATTTTTCTAATGTCTACTCTACCTTCAACTTTGGATCTCATTTTCTTAGTTGTTAAAGTACCTTAGAGAGTGTCTCCCTACTCTTCCCTTCCCAGCAGTAGACTGATGTTATTTATTACCTCAGTGTTTGCTAACACAATGGTGGTAATGGGTGTGGGTGCTAGGGCAGGGGACAGTCTGTTTTCCATTTTTCTGTTTCAGTTTTAGGCAGACAGTGTATCCCCAGAGACTTTCTCAGTGGTTCCACCTCTCTCCCAGGAGTTGGGGATCTCTAAAGGTCTAGGGCTATGATTTTTTCTACCCCTGCCTCAGGGATAGAGGGTTTTTTCTGTTACCTTCCTTCAGTTTATGCAGGGGCCAACTAAAAATAGTTACTCCATAAAGTATATCTATTAAGATTTTTTTTAATGTTTTTTATGTTCTGAACTGAAGCCATCTCCCTAGGCTAGTTTTTGCTAGACTTTTCTATCAGTGGCACCAGAGATGCAAAGTTTTTGGCATCAAGTGTGTTATTAAATATATTTATAAATATCACTTAATAAATAATGTATTTTCATTTTTTATATTGATTCTAAGTTTTATTTCTTTAATTCTTTTTTTACTGAAGTATAATTGATATCCAATGTTAAATTAGTTTCAGGTGTACAACATAGTGATTTAACTTCTCTATTCATCATGGTATGCTCAGCACAAGTGTAACTACCATCCGTCACCATACAGTACTATTACAGTACAATTGACTGTATTTCCTATGCTGTACCTTTTATCCCTGTGACTTATTAATTCTATAACTGGAAGCCTGTATCTCCCACTCCCCTTCACCCATTTTGCCTGTCCTCCCCTGCCCCTCTGGCAGCCATCAGTTTTTCTGTATCTATGGGTCTGTTTCTTCTTTTTGTTTGTTTATTCATTTGTTTTGTTTTTTAGATTCCACATATAAGTGAAATCATTGTCTTTCTCTGTCTTGACTTATCTCACTTGGCATAATAACTTCTAGGTCCATCCGTGTTGTTGCAGTTGTCAAGATCTCATCCCTTTTGTATGGCTGAGTAATATTCCTGTGTGTGTGTGTGTGTGTGTATACATACACGTGTACACACACATCTTCTTTATCCATTCATCTATCAGTGGACACTTGAGTTACTTCCATATCTTGGCCATTATAAATAATGCTGCAGTAAGCATAGGGGTGCATATATCTTTTCAAATTAGTGTTTTCATTTTCTTTGGGTAAATAGTCAGTAGTGGAATTACTGGATCATATAGTATTTCTATTTTTGATATTTTGAGGAACCTCCGTACCCTTTTCTACAGGGGCTGCACAATTTATAATTCCACCAACAGTGTATAAGGGCTCCCTTTTTCTCCAATCCTCACCAACACTTGTTATTTTTTGTGTTTTTGATTCTAGCCATTCTGATAAGTGTAAGGTGATACCTCATTGTGGTTTTGATTTGCACTTCCCTGATGATTACTGATACCGAGCATCTTTTCATGTGTCTGTTGGCTATCTGTATGTCTCCTTGGAAAAAATGCCTATTCAGATCCTCTGCCCTTTTTTTTTTTTTTTAAAGTAGCTCCATGCCCAGCACAGAGCCCAGCCTGTGGGGCTTGAACTCAACAACCCTGAGATCAAGACCTGAGCTGAGATCAAGAATCACGTGCTTAACTGACTGAGCCACCCTGGTGCCCCATGTCCATTTAAAAATCAGATTATTTGTTTTTTTGGTGTTGAATTGTGTAAGTTCTTTATATATTTTAGATATTAACCCCTTATCGGATATATTATTTTTCGAATATCTTTTCACATTCAGTAGATTGCCTTTTCATTTTGTTGATGGTTTCCATCACTATGCAAAAGATTTTTTATTTTGGTGTAGTCCCAATAGTTTTATTTTTGCTTTTGTTTCCATTTTACCTAGAAAAATGTTAACAACAGCTGATGTCAAAGAAATTACTGCCTATGTTTTCTTCTAGGAGTTTTATGGTTTGATGTCTCACATATAAATCTTGATTCCATTTTGATTTTATTTTTGTGTTTTGTATAAACAGGTGGTCTAGTTTCCCAGACCTGTCCAGTTTTCCCAGCACCATTTATTGAAGAGACTTTCATTTTCTCATTGTATATTCTTGCCTCTTTTGTCATAGATTAATTGACCATATAAGTATGTGTTTATTTCTGGGCTGTTTATTCTGTTCCATTGATTTATATGTCTGTTTTTATGACAATATTATGCTGTATTGATTACTGTAGGTTTGTAGTAAATCTTGAAATCTGGGAGTTGCAGCTTTGTTGTTCTTTCTCAAGATTGCTTTGACTATTGGGGGGGTGTCTTTTGTGGTTCCATGCAAATTTTAATATTGTTTGTTGTAGTTCTTTGAAAAATGATGTTGGTATTTTAGTAGGAGTTGCATTGAATCTATAGATTCCTTTGGGTTTCAACTATTCTTTAATCATGCATTTTATTGACAAAAATTCTGCATGGCAAATACTAGGTCAGTTTGTTTTAAAGAACATGGCGCTTCTGACACCAGTTGTGTGGGGTTTTCCCCTTTATCAGTCAATTTTTCAACTCTCTGGACACCACTTGGATGTCCTACAATTCAATTCAATTCTGATACTAAGTACCTGGAATTAGTGCAGACCTCACAGGTCTGGTCCTGGACCTCTGGTACTTCTGACCAATTGGCTGTAAATCTAGGGTTCCTGTGACCCCCTCTATGGGTTCAATAATTTGCTAGAATGGCTCACAGAACTCAGGAAGACACTTTAATTACTATTACCAGTTTATTTTATTTATTTTATTTTTTTTTTTTTAAAGATTTTATTTATTTGACAAAGAGAGACACAGTGAGAGAGGGAACACAAGCAGGGGGAGTGGGAGAGGGAGAAGCAGACTTCCCGCAGAGCAGGGAGCCCGATGTGGAGCTCGATCCCAGGACCCTGGGATCATGACCTGAGCCGAAGGCAGACGCTTAACGGCTGAGCCACCCAGGTGCCCCATTACCAGTTTATTTTAAAGACTACAACTCAATAACAGCCAAATGGAAAGAGAGGCTAACGGTGGCGGCAACAAGGGATGTGGATGGGCAGGGAGGGAGATGGTATGCAGAACTTCGATGCCATCTCTGGGTGCTCCACCCTTCTAGCACCTTGATGTGTTCACCAACCTGGAAGCTCTCCAAACCCCGTGGTTTAAGGGTTTTTAATGGAAGTTCCATTATGTAGGCATGGTTGATTAAATAATTGGCTATTGATTGGCTATTGGTGATTAACTCAGTTTCAGGCCCCTTTCCCCTTCCTGGAGACAGGGGAGAGATGCTGAATATTTCAATCCTCTAATCACATCTTTTCCTCTGATTGGTAGGCTTACATTCTGAAGCTTTGTAAAGGCCCACCAGAAGTCACCTCATTAGCATATGAATTAAAGGGGCTTATTAGATGAATAACAAAAGATGCTCCTTTCACCTACATCACTAAGGATTTTTAGAAGCTCTTGTATCAGGAACCTGGAAGAAGACCAAATATGTATTTCTTCTTATATCACAATATCACCCTAGGCACTCAAAAAATTGTCAAATGAATGAATTCATGTGATTGTTGTTGCTGTCCCTTTCTTATGTGTAGCTTTTTTTCTTTATTTTTGATCATTTTAATACTCATTTCTAAGAGTGTAAAAAATGTCTTTTGTGGTCTTCTATATACTTTACTTTTTAAAAATTGAACATACAACGTAAATTTGAGACATACATGTTAATTTGATACATTTATATATTGTAATATGATTGCCATTCCATTTCTGAACTTTCACTTAAGAGAATGTCCATCTTTCAAATCAAAATGTGTGTAAGTTTTACAGAGGATGAAGGAAATTCTGTAATTATACAAAATTCTTATCACATTATTGGGGCTTTTGAAGGGGAGGACCTTTATCTTCTTTGGCCTTGATAAGGACTGCAAAGAGAAAGAATATTCAGTGTGTGAGCCAGTGATATATGTACTTTAGAATAGATACAGTGTATTTTTGGCTGAGTGCAATAACAAGATGTGTAAGAGGAGGAAGAGGGAGAAACTTAACATCATTTCACTAAGGTTTACCAAAGCCTTATTTGGAGATGGAGACAAGATTTGTTAAAGGTGATATCAGCCTCAAATTCCTCAACAACTAAAACATCTAACGTTGGCTTTATCATTTTCTCCTAGGTGATTTACTGTTCTTTTGGTGGAACATCCAAAGGACTGCACTTCAATAACTTAATAGTTGGACTTGTCCTTCTTACAAGAGGCAGAGATGAAGAGAAAGCAAAATGTAAGTACTTTTATTATCTGAAAATGATAATACTACATTTGTATGCAGAATAATTTACCTGAAAAATCTTTTTTTTTTTAAGATTTTATTTATTTGACAGAGACAGCAAGAAAGGGAACACAAGCAGGGGGAGTGGGAGAGGGAGAAGCAGGCCTCCTGCTGAGCAGGGAGCCTTATGCAGGGCTCAATCCCAGGACCCTAGATCATGACCTGAGCCGAAGGCAGGCGCTTAATGACTGAGTCACCCAGGCGCCCCTTACCTGAAAATTCTTGATGACAGTCAAAGCATTTGAGTTAATATTTCTCCAAAGAAAATATACAAGTGGCCAATAAGCACTTGAAAAAACGCTCCACATGATCAGGTATTAGGGAAATACACATTAAAATTAGAGTGAGATACCACGGCATATCTACCAGGATGGCTGAAATAAAAAAGACAGATTAGGATTGGTGAGGATGGAAAAGTTGCAAACCTTATACATTGCTGCTGGGAGTGTAAAATAGTACTGTCACTTTTGGAAAACTGTTAGGTAGTTCTTCAAATTGTTCTTTTTTTTTTTTTTTTAAGATTTTATTTATTTATTTGACAGAGAGAGACACAGCGAGAGAGGGAACACAAGCAGGGGGAGTGTGAGAGGGAGAAGCAGGCCTCCCGCCCAGCAAGGAGCCTGATGCGGGGCTCTATCCCAGGACCCTGGGATCATGACCTGAGCCGAAGGCAGACACTTAATGACTGAGCCACCCAGGCGCCCCAGTTCTTCAAATTGTTAAATATTGAGTTATCATAGGACCTGGCAATTCCACTCCTATGTATATATCCCAGAAAATTAAAAACGTGTTCATTAAAAAAATATGCATGAGTATTCATAGAAGCACTGTGCATAATAGTCACAAGATGGAAACAACCCTAGTGTCCATCAACTTATACGTTCAACATAAACAAAATGTGTATGTCCATATAATAAATTACTGCTTGACAATAAAAAGGAATAAAGTACAAATAAATGCTGCAATATGTGAACCTGAAAATATGTTGGAAGTCATAAATGCCAGTCAAAGTAGGCCACATAGTATGTAATTCCATTTATATGAAATGTCTGGATTAAGCAAATCCTTAGGCACAGTAGATTAGTGATTGTCAGAGGCTGGTGGAGGAGAGGAAAAATGGAGAACAACTGCTAATAAAGGTGGGTTTCTTTTTGGGATGAAAGTTTTATTGAAAATTTCCCAGGGGAGGGGCGCCTGAGTGGCTCAGTGAGTTAAACTTCTGCTTTCAGCTCAGGTCATGATCACGGGGTTCTGGGATCGAGTCCTGCATCGGGCTCCCTGCTGAGCTTCTCTCTCTGCCCTTCCCCAGGCTTGTGCTCTCTCCTCTTTTGCTCACTCTGTCTTTCAAATAAATAAATAAATAAATAAAATCCTTAAAAAAGAGGAAAATTTCCCAGGGGAAGTAAAGGCAAGTGTTTCTGTTACATAGGATATATATCACTTTGCTCCAAAAATTCCTAGGTTTTTGTCCTTGGCCACTGGATGTTGGGTCTTTCTCTCTTCCTTCTTCCTTTTCTAACCTGCCTTCTGACTGCTTCCCCGAAATCTCTCAGAATCTTCTCTCTTACCCCTGAATTTAGACTGTTTTTTTTTAATCTTTTTCCTTTTTTATAGTTTTATTGAGGTGTAATTGACTTAAAATGCACATATAAAAAGTGTAGATTTTGATATGTTTCGACACATATGTGTACCCACATTATCACAGTTAAGATATTGAATGTATCCTTAAACCCAATTGGAATTTCACTGTGATCCTGGTTTTTCAAATTAGCATCCCTCTACCAACAAATAGTGTGGCTCCAGGCAGCCGGTAATTAAAAATAATATTTTGGGAGGGTCACAAACATAAACGTATATTTAAATGTTTGGGTTTTTTTTTAAGATTTTATTTATTTATTTGAGAGAGAGAAAAAGAGCACAGAAGCAGTGGGGAGAGGGAGAAGGAGAAGCAGGCTCCCCTTTGAGTAGAGAGCCCAATGCGGGGCTTGATCCCAGGACCCCAGGATCATGCCCTGAGCTGAAGGCAGATGCTTAACTGACTGAGCTACACACCCAGGCGCCCCTCTTTATTTTTATTATACTGTTGTATTAGTTTTCTAGGGCTGCCCTAACAAAGTACTGCAGACTTTCATAAGTGGCATAAAACAACAGAAACTTACTGTCTTACAGTTCTGGAAACTAGAAGTCCAAATTGAAGATGTTGGCAGGGCCCTGCTCCCTCTGAAACCTATAGAGAAGAATGCCTCCTTCCTAACTTCTGGTGGTGTCGTCCTTGATGTTCCTTGGCTTGTAACTCCATTACTCCAATTTCTGATTGTGTTTTGTCTTCTCTTCTTATAATCAGTCATATTGGGTTAGAGCCCACCCTGATGACCTCATCTTAACTCGATTACATTTGCGAAGACCCTGTTCCAAATAGGGTCATATTTGTGGATACTGGGGTTAGGACTTTACCATCTTTGGTGGGGAACACAGTTCAACCCATAACAGGTGGTCAAAGCATTCCAGCAAATACTCCCTCTGAGGAAATCCGTTATGGGATGGAGGAAGGCAGGCAGGGGAACCTGCTGGGCCTTCAGAGGGATGGAACGTCTCTTCTATCTTTCTGTCTTCTATCTTTCCAAATAAGGTCCCATTCACAAGTACCTGGTGGTTGGGTTTCAACATATCTTTTTGGGAGATGCAGTTCAATCCGTAACAGCAATATTTCAAACATACATATAATATGTACATCCACCCAGCTTTATTATTTCTTAACATTATATCATATTTGTTCTGGATCTTATTTTTTAGGAAATAAAATAATACAGCCAAGGTGTGGCGCTCTCTCTCTGTATCTCTTCATGGTTCTGTCCCCATTCTTCCCTTCACAGAGGTAACCACTCTCATGAATATAGTGATTTTTCATTCCTCATATAGGTCTTTATACATTTATGATGTTTTATATACCCTTAAACATATCTTCACCTGTTTTGCAGATTTTAAACTTTTTAAGTAAATGGTATATGGTACAGATTATTTTGCAGTTTGCTTTTTCCCTGAATATTTTTGGTACTTATCCATCTTGAAACACTTAGTTCCTTTATTCTAACTGCTATATAGTATTTCATTGTGTGTGTATATCTCAGTTTACCTATTTTCTTATTGATAGACATTTATCTTTTTTTTCCCTAAGTTTTGCTATTACTAATAATACTCCAGTAAACATTGTTGTATCTCATGCATATGTATGAAATTTTCTCGAGGGTGGAAGTTGAGTTGCTTAGAATCTGAATTTCTAGCATATATCACCTTTGCTAGATTTGGCCAAGTTACTCTCTAAAGTGGTTGCAATAATTCATACTTTTTTTTTTTTTTTAAGATTTTATTTATTTATTTGTCAGAGAAGAGAGAGAGAGAGAGCGCAAGTACAAGCAGGGGAAGCTGCAGGCAGAGGGAGAAGCAGGCTCCCTGCTGAGCAAGGAGCCCGATGTAGGACTCGATCCCAGAACACCAGGATCATGACCTGAGCTGAAGGCAGCCATTTAACCGACTGAGCCACCCAGGCACCCCAATAATTCATACTCTTATTAACAGTGTATAATAGTTCCTGTTTCTCCCAATTTATTGCTGACACTTTGTGTTGTCACACCTAAACATTTTTGCAAATTTGGTGTGTTTGAAAAGCTATCCCACTGCTGTTTTAATTTGTATTGCTGGTTTTCATTTTCTTTCTTTCTTTCTTTTTTTTTGAATAACTTAAATTATATATTTATAAAGTGTTTGGCACTAGTAATCACTCAGTAATATTTACCTCTCTCTTCCTTCCCTACTTCTACCAAGGTATATTTAATCTATGGTAAGTTTAATTTATTCTTTCTTTCTCCTAGACATTTTTAGTCTTTTTGCAAGTGAATCTGGGAGTTATGTTGTACGGGAAGAAATGGAAAGAATGCTCCATGTGGTGGATGGTAAAGTCCCAGATACACTCAGGAAGTGTTTCTCAGAGGTATATTTAAAGATTTACATTTCATCCCTACCTATTACAAAGTATTAACTCTTAGATGTTTATGTGCAGCATATTCTTGACATTTTTGTTTTTAATGGTTGATGTTTCAACTATTTATGTGCTGTGCTTAAAGGTCCATAACACTTATTACTGCTATATTTGTGAATCTGAAAATTCCCAATTCTACTTAAAAGGCAAGTGTCTGTACTTATGGTATAATGAAACACACTCTCACATTCTTACACCAACACACACTGGTGATCCTGCAGGAAGCTGAGCATAGCTCACATTGTAGTTTCATTGCTTTTCATTGTATAAATGGCCTTGAGTCATTCTGTGACTCTGGGACCCATCAAGGCTTATTTTATCATTTATTTGACTTAGCTGATTTGCATAGTGAAATATTTAGGTCTGAAAAATCTGTCATTTTTTTCTGTTTTCATAAATAATAATTTTCATTGTAGAAAACTTAAACAATAAAAAAATGCATATCTTTAACAGAGAAAACTCTTTTTTTTCTTCCTTTTCATAGGTCTGCTAATATGGGAAAAGTCCCTAGAGATGGTAGAGTAAAAACCCTTTTAGAATTTTCTGATCCTTTCCTGCAGTGAACTCAGTGCTGCATGATTTCTTACAGGTGGCTGTTTGACCTACTTGCATTTCACAGATATGACAGTTCCTTACTGCTCATAGTTTTATTCAGTTTAGTTTAGTCACCTTCCTAACTGTATAGGGACTGATGGTCTGTACTCCAGCCATATGCATATATTTGGTTCTAACGTCTCTTTGGACCCTCTAGCTTTTCATTATTCTGTCTTTGAGTTTCTTCTGTGTTGATAGCACCTGGGGATTTCCCTTTCTTGCTTTGAGCTTGCCTGTATGGTTTTTGGTAGTGGTTATGGTGTTACATTTTACTCAGCATTTCTGTGTGTTTGGTACAAAAGGATTGGCTTCCTACATTTTTGCTTCTGACATATTGACTGGAAGTTGCTGTGATAGTATTTCAGTACTTCAAGACAAACTAAGCTATGGTTTTTCTCTCCAGTAACAAATATTGTCTGGTCAAAAAAAGTCATCTAATCTTTGCAGGCCTGATTAATTGGATTTTTCACAGAGATGTCAAATGCATTAATACTCTGCACATATTGGGGGAGAATGTATATTTTTCTTATTTTAATGAGTTTTATGCACACATTCCCATTTTATAGATGGGAATTAAATGTTTCTAGTTTCTCTAAACCCAGTTCTCTGAAGTTCTCTAAAGTTTATGCACAATAGCAGGTACATGTATTAGACGATAATTAGTGCTATAGGGGAAAATTTAAGTAAATTAAGGGGGATAGTTAGTGATAGGGAGGATGTGGGTGAGTGTAGGTAATTTTGTGTAGGATAGTTGGGAAAGGCTTGTCAGATAAAGTGATATTTGAACCAAGAATTTAAAGGAAGGAGAGCTATAACCATGCAGATACCTAGGGGAAAGCATTTTTCAAGAAGAGAATACAGCAAAGGCCCTGCTTGACATGTCCAAGCAACAAGTAACCTGGAATAGAATAAGAGAGTGGTAGGAAATGAAGTTACAGAGGTTGGGGAAGAGGGTGGGATAAAGTGGGGGAGATTATATATGGCTCTGGAGGACAGTGTGAATTCTTTGACTTTTACCAAGTGAGGTAAAACATTGGAACGTTTTGGGCAGAGGAATGAATAGATGAGGGGTTTTTTTGTTTGTTTTTAAGATTATTTGAGAGCGAGAGCACGGAGGGGAGGGGCAGTGGGAGAGGGAGAAAGAGAATCTCAGGCTCCGCTGAATGCAGAGTCCGCCGGGCTCAATCTCATGACCCCAAGATCATGACCTGAGCCAAAACCAAGAGTCAGACACCTAACTGACTGAGCCACCCAGGCGCCCCAACATAAGGTTTTTTTGTTTTTTGTTTTGTTTTGTTTTGTTTTATTTATTTGAGAGAGAGAGAATGAGAGAGAGCAAGCACATGAGAGGGGGGAGGGTCAGAGGGAGAAGCAGACTCCCTGCCAAGCAGGAAGCCTGATGCGGGACTCGATCCAGGGACTCCAGGATCATGACCTGAGCCGAAAGCAGTTGCTTAACCAACTGAGCCACCCAGGCGCCCCAAGTTTTTTTTTTGAACATGATCAGTTTGGCTCTTCTGTAGAGGGTAGGCTAAACAGAGTCCAACTGAACTGTCTGTGAATAATCCAGGTGAGAGGTGATAGTCATGTAGATCATGGTGTAGCAGTGAGATGGTGAGAAGTTTTCAGATTCTGCATTTATTTTGAAGAGAGAATTGACAGGAATTTTTCTTGTATTGATTATGGGGTATGGCAGAGAGAGAAGAGGATGACTAAGGTGTTTGGCTTGATTTAGTAAGTGAATGGAGTTTCCTTTAATTACGATGGCTAAGACTATTAGCGGTTCAAGTTTGGGGTTTTGATATCAAGGAAGATTTAGGACATAATTAAATTTGAGAATCATTTTAGACATTAAAGTGGAGATGTCAACTATGCTTTTTGATATATAATTTAGAGTTCATGGGATAGGATTTGTTGGCTTATAGTTGAGGATGAGATCATCTTAGAGTGAATTTAGATAGAAAACAGATTGGAAGACTGAGTCCTGTATTCCAATGTTTAGAGATTAATGAGATGAAGAAGAATCAAAACAGGAGCCTAAGGAATAACCTGTAAGGAGAACCAGAAGAGAATGGTGTCCTGGAAGCCAAGTGATAAAAGTGTTTTAAAAGAAAGGAGTACTTACATCAAATAAACTGAAAGGTCAAGTGGGTTGACCTTTGATCATTGAGAAGTGATTATTAGATTTGGCAATGTAGAGGAAGGTCATTGGTGTAGGTCCTGTGGAGTTAAAAAAAAAAATCACTGGAGTTAGGATACTAAAAGAAGTTTGCTCATAAGAGGAAATTGTAAGGGGGAAAGTGGAATGTTAAAATTGCATTTAATGGAAAGGGAACAGTTATTATAATGAAAAGATCATAAGACTGTTAGTAAGGCTGCGGTTAAGTGTTATATGAAGGACAAGATCTTTGGAAGAGGAAAGATCAAAGAAATGAGAGGCCCTGGTTTTGGAATACTCATGAAGAAGCTATTTAAATCACTAGATGCTTATGGTTGGTAAAAAAACCAACACTGTAAATGGGCTAATTTTATATCTGATTCAACTACTTGATGTATTTACCTGCTGTAATTTCTGAGTAATGTGTCTGATTATGTCCAAACCCTTGCTTTTCAAGTTAACCATGTTTCAGTATGAATCTACTTGTATTACAATAGACTTATTTAGACCTCCCAAAGCAGTGCTTTATGTTGTTTTGGGGCAATCCAAAAAAAAACCCAAGACTATAAAGAGAAGCACTTTAGCTAAAAGATGTGGACCTAGCACCTAGATTTAGTGACATGGAATGGGTTTCAGCTTTTTCTGTCTTGTGCTTTTATTAGTCTTGATGAAGTTATAAAGGAATCCACGTAGGAGTTGTATTATTCTTTTCTTACTGAATATTTTCTTTGGTTGTCAATTTTTAAGGTGGAAATTCATATTTTGTATTGTTCTTTAAAGATATAACAGTTTCAGGAGCCTGTTCATTTTTAATTGCCCTATGTTTCTGGAATTTTTTTTTCTAAACTGCTATTGTGACAATTTATAAAAGGAAACTTTCTGTTTGCTGCCTTTTTTAGAATACATCCATGACTCAAAAACATAAAAAGTCAGGTTTAACAGATGGAATTTTGGTGTTACCAGTATTGCAGTGATCTGAATGGACAGATAGATTTCAGAGCTTACTTTATATTTCACTGAGTCAGCCAACAAGTGTGGTGTATAGCTTAGGCTTAGAAAATTTGGACTACCTGGGTTCATTCATATCCCTGTCACTGTATAACCTTAGATTATTTAACTTTTTAATGCCTCAGTTTTCTCTTGTGTGAAATAGAGATGATAATAGTATCTCCTACAGAGGGTTACTTTGAAGATTAGGGGTGCCTGGCTGGCTCATTTGGGGGGAGCTTGTGACTCTTGATCTCAGGATTGTGAGTTTGAGCCCCATGTTGGGTATAGAGATACTTAAAAATAAAATCTTAAAAAGAATTTTTTTTTAATAATATTAACTATATGGGAAGGTGGTAGAAGTGTCTGTTTTAACTGGCAGCTTCTTTCTTTCTTAGTACATCAGGGTGCATTTTATAGCAACAACATCTTAGCTTCTCTGAAACCATTGATGCTACATGTTTCGCTGTATCTAAGATCCCATCAATTGTAAGATGTACCTGTATGTATTACAAAGAAAGAAAAAACCTGCCAGTTATAATTGAAGGATGCTATTGATTTTAAAACTCATCCCAATGTTAGAGATGTTAACATGTGTAAAAATGTGTGTGAGCTTGTGAGATATATACAGCTAATCGTCTTTCTAGACTAAATGTGGGAAACAGAGAAAGAATATGGGTATGATCCCTAATCTCTACACATGCTGGCAATATCCTCACATGTCCCTGCGGCAACTCTGAATGCCACATTCTTCCATTCAGAAAAACAAGACTGTCGATGTTGTTTTGATGTTTTGGATTATACTGTTAGGTCTTCTGAAACTACTAGGCTAAGTATATTGCTGTACTTAACAGGATGCTGCCAAACAATATAGAAATTATTTCTACCATATATCTCTTTTAGGTTATGAGTTATTTGTATTCCTTAATATTTCTATCAGGATTAGACCTAATAGGCTCCTGAATGTCTTTCTTCATTGTATTTCCAAGTGGGTTGCTTCTGTCTTTTTTTCATAGAAACATCTGGCCCTCATTCACCCTAGGTCCTCTTGTCTTCCAGACAAAGAAATTGACTTGCACAGCTAAGTGATGTTCTTTCTCCGCTCAGATACTTTTTTTATCCAGAGATTTAGAAAACAAAATATTTGACAAGAAAGCAAAGAAATAGAAATGTACTTGTTTCTTTTTGTATTCTAGTTGACTTATGAATACATGTATTCAGTGATGCCTTCTGGAAGAGGGCCCTAGGATAGTTGTTTTTAATTTGCCCATGAAATTTAGAAGAGTATTTTAATGCCACACATATTTAATTAAAATATGCTAATTATGACAGATTAGTAAAAAATTGGCCTTCTTAAATATAGAAAAAAATGCAGTTACTGATTTCAGGATGTACCTTAGTAAATAAAATGTGGCTTATTAGTAACAATGCACTTTTTTAATGAATTGATGAAATAATTTACAACTAGCATATAGATTCTGTGGAACTGGAAGTTCTTAAATACAGTTATTTTTGAAAGCAGTTTGATTTCCAGGTATACAGCCCGTAGTGTTATTTAGATAATCCTAAATGTCAACCAAAGGTAAATGTCAACAAATCGCAAATTTCAGGTTGTGCAAGTTCTAAGTAAGATACCTTAAAATTTGACTAAACCTATCTTTTTTTTCTTTTAATTTTAGGGTGAAAAGGTAAACTATGAAAAGTTTAGAAATTGGCTTCTTCTAAACAAAGATGCTTTTACCTTCTCTCGTTGGCTACTATCTGGAGGTGTTTATGTGACCCTCACTGATGACAGTGATACTCCCACTTTCTACCAAACTCTAGCTGGAGTCACACATTGTAAGTAATGGCATTTCATTGTTTTCTATTCATTTTTTAATACAGTTGCCTGGTAATATGAGAATATAGCTATTAAGGAGAAATTTATTGTCAGTGGTTTTTTTCTTCCAAAGTGTAATAAAATAAAATACTCTGGAGCACTTGGTACATAGCTGAAAAGGAAAACTCTTGTTTTTTCTCTACTCACCAAATATTTTTGTACTTCACATGTGTGGGGTTTTTCCCCACACAAAGCAATTCCCCAATGCTCTGTATATACCAAATGGGTGTTCTGTACTTCAGTTCAGTTCTCACACACTATCTACCTGGGGATTAACATAGATCCCACAGGTTTAGGGCTCAGTCCCATAAGACTATCCACCTGCTGCCCGCATCAGAGGCCAATCACAAATACCAGTTATCACCAGTGCTTCTGATCAACCAGCTCTAAATTAGATGATCCCCCTCCTTGGGTTTGATAATTTGGGAGAAGAACTCATAAAACTCAGGGAAACAGTTTATATTTACTGACTTAATATATAATAAAGGGTATGTTAAAACACAGATGAAAAGCCAGATGAAGAGATACATAGGGCAAGTCTGGAAGGGTCCCAAGCACAGGAGCTGGAATGTGCCAATCCTCTGGCATGTGGATATGTTCATCCATCCAGAAGCTCTCCAAAGCCCATACTTTTGGGATTTTTATGGAGGCCTCATCATATATAGGTATGATCAATTATTAACTGAATTTCCAATCTCTAGCAAATGGGGAGTAGGGCTGAAAGTTCCACGTTTCTAATTATGGCTTGGTCTTTCTGGTGACCAGCCCCCATCCAGAAGCCCAACAAGAGTCACCTCAAGCATTAGAACAAGACTGCTATCACCCAGGAAATTACAAGGGATTTAGGACTCCTTTGTCAGAAACCCTTATCACTCAGGAAGTTAGAAGAGTTTGGCCAAAGACCAAATATTAGGAACTGGGGGCAGAGAAACCAATTTCATACTATTTCACAATAGCCCTCTACTAATTGTCCTTAACCAAGCGGTTTGGTTTCCTAAAGTTGCTGTAACAAATGAGCACAGTTCTGGAAACTGGAATCAAGGTGTTAACACATTTCGTCTGAAGGCCCTAGGAAAGAATCCTTCCTTGCCTCTCCCAGCTTCTGGCGACCCTAGGCTTTGCTTGTGGCAGTGTAGCTCTACTCTCTGCCTCCATCTTCCTGTGGCCTTCTCTGTATCTGTGTGCTCTCCTTTTCTTATAAGGATGCTAGTTATTGGATTCAGGGCCCAGCCTAAATTCAGGATGCTGAATTCATTACATCTACAAAGACCCTATTTCCAAATAAGGTCACATTCTGAGGTCCCAGGTGATCATGAATTTTTGAGGGATAGCATTGAACCCACCACTGTATAGGCCTTAAGTGTTAATTTCTACTGTTCTTTCCTGTGGGTACAGAAAAGTACCTGCACAGGGCTTTTGCTAATGCTACTTCTTAACACTGGAATGACTTTCCCTTTCCTTCTCCCTGTAAATCTTGGTCATCTTTGAAGACTTAAATCACATGCCCCTTTGTTTCCATGAAACCTTTTCTTGCCTTCCTGTGAGAAATCATCTCATTCCTCTGAACTGTCATAACACCTTTATGTACACTTCTTGGATGAGCTTACCATTTTCCATCTTTTATTGTAATTATTTATAGCATTCTATTTATGTGTACATGTCATTTCTCTCTTTTTTAGAGAGAGAGAGAGAGACCATGCAATTGGCGGGGGGGGCACCGAGGGAGAAGGAGAGAGAGAATGCCAGGCAGACTCCATGCCCGGTGTGGAGCCTGTGTACCTGTCATCTCTCTTAAATCTTAGAGTCTATATTCTTTCCTTTTTCTTCCTCTATGCCAAGCCTTAAAAATAAATATTTGTTGACTGAATAGAGTACCTTGTGTGTCACGTACTGTTGCTTTATGGAACTGTGACTGGCTATTAATTATACAGCAGCTACTTTTCTGCCCATTTTCATTCCATTCTTATCAGAAATTCCGATAAATTCTGGCATGAATAGGCAATGAACTTGATTCTACTACTTTTCAGTGCCCTTGTCTTTATTTTTGATAGGAAGCCTCTTTTATTTATTTATTTTTTAAAGATTTTATTTATTTATTTGACAGAGAGAGACACAGAGAGCAGGGCCACAAGTAGGGGGAGTGGGAGAGGGAGAAACAGGCTTCCTGCAGAGCAGGGAGCCTGATGTGGGGCTTGATCCCAGGACCCTGGGATCATGACCTGAGCCGAAGGCAGATGCTTAACGACTGAGCCACCAGGCGTCCCTGGAAGCCTCTTTTAAAAAAAAAAATTGTTTTCCATAAAAAATTAGGGAATCTTTTTATATTCACTGTAAGCTCTAACTTACATTAATATTTAAATTGTCATTCTTATGGATATTTTGCTGAACTTTTACTTTTATTTGTGATGGTACGGTAAATTATTTTTCTGTTAATATTGGCTAAGTGTGACTACTTCCCTTTAATGACTTATGTTAAAGAAAAATTTATTCTGACACTTGTTAAAATGGTAAGGAAGACTCAAATCCAAGACTTCTGCCGTAGTGTATTGCAATAGGAGAGAGAGATTGGTCAAAACTCTCTAACAAGGACAAATGAGGAATTGTAGCTGGGGACTGAGGCAAGGTGGTCAGTGGAGGGAAAATTACTAAGAGGAGATGTCAAAGGCAGGGGGAATTCTTGCTAAAGGCAAGCCAAGGACTTATTCATCAAAGGTGGGGTATGAGGAACTTGATCGGATATCTAGGGTAGGCAGACAACTTGGCAGGATTCTTTGCTAACACTGGATTTGAGCAGACCAAAGACTGAATGGGGGCCAAGTTGGAAGCCTAGTCGAAAAGAGGGCTCAAAGAAGCAGGACTAAAGTGTGTTCAAGGAGAAAGTCTTTTATCAGTTTCTTAAAGTTAAATTAGGTCTGACATAATTTGCAAATGCAAATGCTGCTTATTGCTTATTTTGGAAAGAACTATATATTATTACAGATTACAGATTTACTTAAATTCATTCAGTCAAGATAATTTTCAAATTGTTAAAAATGTTATCCCATTATGTGATTCCATTTTTATTTGAAAATGATCTTTTCTATTCAGCTTTTTATTACTTGGGAAGATTTTTGAATTTTTAATAGTATTTGAATTTGCCTTGTTAAAAAATATTTGTCTTAGGGGCACCTGGGTGGCTCAGTCGGTTAAGTGTCTGCCTTCGGCTCAGGTCATGATCCCAGGGTCCTGGGATCAAGCTCCACATCAGGCTCCCTGCTCAGCAGGGAGTCTGCTTCTCCCTCTTGCCTCTGCTGCTTCCCCTGCTTGTGCTCTCTCACTCTCTCTCTGTCAAATAAATAAATACAATCTGAAAGAAAGAAAGAAAAGAAAGAAAGAAAGAAAAGAAAGAAAGAAAGAAAGAAAGAAAGAAATTTATCTTGAATTATTTAAAGCAAGTATTAATGTAGAGCCATTGTTTCACCTGTAATAATGACCTTCTAATTTCTAAACTGAGTGGTTTCTTAGGGTCATTGTATCTACTCCTGTCTCTGTAGTATTTTAGCACTCTTTGACCATTCAGTTTTCATGAAATTCTCTTCTTTGGCTTTTGAAACATTGTAATTTCCTAGTTTTTTATTGAGTTTTCTTTACTGCTCTCCTTTTTCTGTCTACCTTTTAAATGTAAGTTATTTCTCATGGGTTCACCTTTGGCCCTGTTTTATTCCTAGATGATGTGCATGCTTTTGTTTCATTACAGCCATTTCCATTGCCTTGCCTATCCATCATATCTCTGTAGGTGATACCTTGATGAAATTTTCTGGTCTTGGGGTATCTCAAATTGTATATTCATTTTAATAAATGCCTCCTGGATATTAGTGAAAAGCAAAATTCAGTTGAGTAAATTTGAAGATCAAATTGGCTTTATTCAAATCATGAACTCAGTAGTATCCCATTTAGCAAATAGAAAGGAGCTCTGAGGAATTGTACAAAATGGAAGGCTTTCATAGGCAGAAGGGAGCGGGAGTAGTGTATGGGAGGTGGAGTTTCTAACAAAGAGTAGATTGTTAGATTGTTTCAGGCAAGGTCATCTTCCTTTGGGGTCTGTCAAGCAGATTACTTTACTAGTGCTGATCAGGTAATTCCAGATTGAGTGGTTAAAGGTCACATTTCTGGGAAAGGCTGAAACTACAATTAGATTAGATATTAGGTCTTCGTTTGCTAACATGGGGCTCAGCACAAGTGACTCCATTTGGGGCCTATTGTTCTTTTTTTTTCTTTTTCTTTTTCTTTTTCTTCCTTTCCTTTCCTTTCCTTTCCCTTCCCCTTCCCCTTCCCTATCCCTCCCTGAGCCAAACCCATACTGGAGCGCAGATTGAGATGGACACTTAACCAACTGAACCACCCAGGTGCCCCTATTGTTCCTTTTTTAAAACTATATATATTCTAACATCTTAATCTCATACGTAAAATCAAATTCATGTTTCCTTGCTTTCAACCCATCTAAAAGTTCAAAAAGCAAACAGTATGTTCTTCCTCTTGTCTATTCTATCATGGTTAATAGTATTTGTAATTCCAGTCATCCAATTTGAGATTAATTTTGACTTTTCCTTGTCAGGCTTCACATTAGATACTATCAATCTTAGCCATATTTCTTGCATCTTTCTTTACTGCCGCTGTCATTGCAGTATTTGTCCTTATTTATCTAACTATATGTTAATTCTATGAAAGAATGAAGGACAAATATTTTGTGTTTGTTGTTTAGTTTACATTAAAAAATGTTAAACTCTTCTTTTCCCTGCTCCAAAATCTTTGAAGAGTCTTCATTTTCTGTAGAACAAAGTTTATAAAGTCCTTAGCATGGCTCTGAAGTCTCTTAGTTTCCTATTCTTAATTTTCCATATTTATTTGTCCTTACATATGTTCTCTGCTTCATCTACAGAGCACTGCTCAGTACCCCCATGAACTTTTTTAGCTACCCTATACATCACTCCTGGTAGTCCTTCATTTAAGATTGCATTTCATCTTTCAGCCCTTGATAATTGAAATACTTCTTTGTCCTCAAAGCCCAATTCATATGCTCCCTTTTTTGTCATGCTTGCTCCATTTTTCTTCAGTTTGAATTACTTTCCATTTGCATTCTTGCTCATTTTACACTTCAATTAAAGCAATTAAGATGCTTTTTGCCTTACCTTAGAGGCATTTGGAAATGGCTTTGTTTCTCCCCAGAAGTTACAAGTCCCTGGAGGACAAGGCTGTTGTCCCAATTCATCTTTGAGTTCTTTTTAGTACAATGGACTAAATGCACGTTATTAGACTGGACAGTATTGAAAAATTTTCAGCCACTAACAGTCTACTTCCTAAGTACTGATTTAAACATTTGATTTCCCCAGGAGTGAGCAAGAGGTACATGCTCTTTTAGGATTATAGCACTAAACTTATGCCAAGGAGAAAGGCCAACATCATGTTTGACTAAGGTTCAACAGTCTCGGGGCGCCTGGGTGGCTCAGTCGGTTAAGTGGCTGCCTTTGTGGCTCACATTGTGATCCCGGGTCCTGGTGATCCTGGGGTCCTTCCTGGGATCAAGAGCTCCCTGTTCAGCAGGGAGCCTGCTTCTCCCTGCCCCCGCCCCCCGCCCCCCGCCCCCTCTGCTGTGTTCTTTCTCACTCTCTCTCAAATAAATTGATAAAATCTTAAAAAAAAAAAAAAAAAAGGTTCAACAATCTCATAGTATGTGAACATTCATATAAAGACATACTATATTTTTAGGGGGAAAATGAATTATGATATTTATAAATCACTGCTGAAGTAACTGCTGAAGGTTGCAAAGTTCTAAGATCTTCCTTCTGAAACTCTTGGTTAGATAAATGATGTTAAATACAGAAAATTGATTAGCATTAAGGTATATAGAGGATCAGCTTATTATAAATAGGAGGGAATTGTCTATCTGAATTAATTATTTTATCTACCACTATAGTGCACCCATTGATTTCCCTGGTGGCCATGAAATGTCAGTAGTGTATGGTAAAAGCCTGAAGAAATGCTATGCTTCAGATTTTTTCAGTTATTTATAATGTTTTAAATGCTGGCATCTTAGTTGAATTTCGTCAATCCTTGTGTCTTGTAAGAGGAATACACCAAAATTAAAAATTAATCAAATATAAGGCCACGATGGTATATTGGTAGTTACCAGTCTTTATTGAGCATTAGAATTACTTGGAGAGGGTATTAAAAGTGCAGGTTACTGATTCTATGATCATGATTGTTATTCAGTGGGCCTTAGGACTGTGTACTTGAACAGACATCTAACGTAATTCTGATGTAGGTGGACCATGAACTACATTTTGAGAAATACTGATAGGATGTTTAGGAGTCTTCAGACTCTGAGTCAGATACTGGCCCTACCACTTATTACTCATGTAAGTTTGAGAAATTTATTTAATCTCTCTGAACTTCTTTTTCCTCCTCTGGAAAACAGGGAAAATGATACAATTTACCTCACAGGTGTGTTGTAAGGCATGTAGGGGAGGAAAACTTTTTTCCTCTATCCATCTTGGGTTCATTGGCTAGGGCCCTTTAAATTAGACTGATAAAAGGCAGATAACAAGCAAAAAACATAAGTTTATTAACATTGCTTATGCATGGGAGTATTCATTGATGAGTAACTGAAACAGGTGGTTAGAACTTGAGTTTATATCGCATCTTAGCAAAAAACAGTAATTTTGTAGGAAAGGGACAAGACAAAGGAAAAAGACTTTGACTTTGATCTTCTAGAGGTGGCCAATTATGGGAAGGCAAATGTATGGAGAAACTAATAGTAGATAGGGCTGCTTAGTAAGGTTTGTTATGTAGATTCATTTATCTGGTGCAATCTCCATGTTGGTAAGGATCTAGAATAGTCTCTGGTGATTACTTCTGTCCTTCCTGGTAGAGGGGCAGGGAAGACACTTTTACAAATTAAGTAAATGGTGGTGGGGGGGGTAGTTGGCAGAGAGCTTTTCTCTTATCTGCCTCTTCTCAATTACCTTCAACTCAATATAATCCTTATGCCAAAGTGACATATTTGGGTTGGCATATCGTTCTACCCTTTAAGCATACTTGAGATAATACCTGTTTTAAAAGACTCAGCTCCATGCCTGTTCTGGAATTGGTGCTTTACAGTGAATATGCATCCTCTTGTATCATTGAACACTTGGCTTGCAAATGTCGGTGAGCTTCACCCCATTATCTCCAGGGAGTGATTGTTTTAGAAGCAAGTAATTTTGTAATAGAGGGTTGTAGATCGGTATAAAAATTAACTCGTCCACATCTGTGGGAAGGAAGTCTTCTTCGTTTGTTTTACAATTTATAGAAACAAAGAACCAGCATAAACCAGTGGAATAGACAACTCAGTGGCTATGGGCTTCAGCACATAGCTACTTTCTTCATGGGGCCTACTATGAAAGCATTATCACAAAGTCAGAATTACTGCTAAATTTCATTTATAAATTCTGACATAGGTAGGTTTACATTCTGATGGCTATGATTTGTCATATTATGTGTAAATTCTCAGTTTCTGGATAAACAGTTCACAGTTGAATTCTTTGCAGGCTCTTCCACTCAGAGAATATTTGGTACATTAAACTTCTCCAATAATGTGTCCTGAGTGTGGAAACTTGTGATAAAAAAATAGTGTTATTAACTGATTTATAAGTAGACAGAAAATACTTATTTTAAAGCATCAGTGACTCCATTTAAGTTTGTGTAATGAGCCAAGGTATCTAGGAAACAAAAAGGAATTAAAAATTTTCACTTGTAAATAACATTTATATTAGAGTGTAGATGCCTTTAATTACTTTTTCACATACAATTATAAAGTAAAATTTGAAGTCACAGTAAGTTGAACACACTGCCAATATTTAATCAAATGTTCTCTTTTATGTAAATCACAAAGGAAACTGGGGAGCTATTTGTATTCAGTACAGGTTAGAATAATTAACTGATTTGATTTATACAAGATTTCAGATTTTATCATGGCATGTGCGTTTTTCAGAACTGCAAATTCCAAATTATTGTTACCTTACCCTTTTTTTTTTTTTAATTTAAGAAATTCAATTGGAACTTTAGCGCAGAGTTAAGTTTTGAATGTTTGAGTAGATCTTAATTAAATTTTTATTAGGGCTGTTATATTTTTCTATTATAATTTGCTATTTAAATACCTAAGATTAGATCTGAAGAAGATCAAGGTGGTAGAGAAGGAAGATTCTGGGCTTACCTCCTCTCACAGACACACCAAAACTACAACCACAACGACCTGAAGACTAGTAGAACAGCTAATCCACAATTAAAGATATAAAGAAAAAGCCACATTGAGATAAGTAGGAGGGGGCGCAGACATGTGGTGTAGTCAAGAACGACATCCCCAGTGTGGTAACCCCTAAGCAGAAGGGATATCACAAATGTGGAAGTCCTCCCTGGAGAACAAGGGATTTCAAGCCCCACATTGGACATCTCCACCCTAGGGTCCTGTACTGGGAAGATGAGCTCCCAAAAAGCCTAGCTTTGAAACTCAGCAGAGCTGAACTCCAGGAGAGCCGCTGAGCTATAAGAAACCCGAAACTCTACTCTTAAAGTAGTCTGTGTACAAATGCACTCACTCCAAGAGCACAGAGGCAGGAGTTTGAAAAGTCCCTGGGTCATCTGTGAAGGAGATTTATTTGCCAATTTTAGTGCATGTGCTGAAGGGGCAGGGATTTGTTGGAACTTTATCCTGGAACAGAAATGGAGGTAGGTGCCATTTTTCTTACTCTCCTACCTAGCTGGCCTGGTGCTGGTAGGTGCCATTTCTGACATTCTCCATCTACTTTACTAGTACCAGTCACCATACCCCAACATTCCTGCACCCCTAAATTGTCTCTCCCTCAAGCAGGTGACTCTCCGAAACAGCTTCTCAGCTGGATCTAGTACCCCTCCTCAAATGGCTCCCTCCCCACAGCACCCATTGGGTGGCCTCCACCAAGACCAGAGGCCCCCAAAGTAGCTCCTGCCATTCTGCATGCAGCGTGTGGATATGGCCTGGACCAGCAACCCCCAAACTGACTTCCGCCCCAGAGGGTCAGCCCAACCCACTAGTGTGCCTATAGCAGCTGCATCTGGTCATTTCAGCCATTCGTGCTAGGGACAGTCCCATTTATCAGTGCGCTTATAGCCATCACACCCCAGTCACAATAGGAAGGCACACGCAACCCACAGGGGAATACCCTTGGAGCTCCTGGTTTTGGTGACCAGGGGGACTGTGCTTCTGGGCCCCACAGGATGTGTTCTACATAAGGCCACTCCTTCAAGACTAGGAGATGTGGTTGATCTACCTGATACATAGAAACAAACACAGTCAGGTAGAATGAGGAGACACAGGAATATGTTCTAAATGAAAAGATAAGACGAAACCTTAGAAAAAGAACTATTGAAACAGAGATAAACAGTCTACTTGATAAAGACTTAAAAGTAGTGGTTCTAAAGATGCTCACTGAACTGAGGAAAAGAATGGATAAACACAGTGATAACATCAACAAAGAGCTAGGAAATATAAAAAAGAACCAATCAAAGTAAATGAAATGAAAAATACACTAGAGGGAATCAATAGCAGATTAATGATGCAGAAAAATGGATCAACAATCTGGAAGACAGAGTGGTGGACATCACCTAAGCTGAACAGCAAAAAGGAAAAAGAATTCTTAAAAATGAGTATGGTTTAAAGGACTTCTGGGACAACATCAGGCATATTAATATTTGTATCATGGGGGTACCAAAAGAAGAAGAGAGAAAGGGGCAGAAAACATTTTTGAAGAAATAAAAGCTGAAAATTTCCCTAAATCTGGGGAAGGAAACAGGACATTCAGGTCCAGGAATCACAGAGAGTGCCAAATGAGATAAACCCAAAGAGATCCATAGGAAGAAACATAAAAATTAAAATGTTGAAAATTAGGGGTGCATAGGTGGCTCAGTCAGGTAAGCATCTGACTCTCAATTTTGGCTCAGGTCATGATCTCAAAGTCATGAGATTGAGTCCTGCAGTTGGCTCTGTGCTCAGTGGGGGTCTGCTTCTCTCCCTCTGCCCCTCCCCCCAAATAAAATGTCAAAAATTAAAGATCAGAAAGAAACTTGAAAGCAGTAAGAGCAAATACAGGAGAACCCGCTGAGCTGATTTTTTAGCAGAAACTTTGCAGGCCAAAAGGGAGTAGCATGATATATTCAAAGTGCTGTAAGAAAAAAAACCTACAACCAAGAATACTCTACCTGACAAGGTTATCACTCAGAATAAAAGGAGAGATAAAGAGTTTCCCAGACTTCCCAAACAAAACTTAAAGGAGTTTATCACCATTAAACCTGCCTTATAAGAAATATTAGAGGGACTTCTTTAAGTGGAAAAGAAAAGGCCATGAAGTAGAAGTAAGAAAATTATGAAAGAAAAAAAATCTGACTGGTAAAAGCAAACATATAGTAAAGGTAGTGCAACCACTTGTAATGCTAGTATGAAGGTTAAAAGACAAAGTAGTAAAGTCTACCATTTCTACAATAATTAGTTAAGGGATACTCAGAATAAAAAGTAAAATACAACATCAAAAACATAAAATGTGGGGGCAGATGGTAAAAATGTAGTGTTTTTAGAATGCATTTGAACTTACATGACCACAAACTTAAAATAGACTACTATATATATATTCGGGTGTTACATAGGAATCTCATGGTAACCACAAGCCAAAAACCTATAATATATACACAAAAAATAAAGAGAAGGGAATCTAAACATAATAATAAAGAAGGTCCTACAGTTTTCAGAGTATAGTTCTCCTCTCTGCTTGATTAAATTTATTTCTAGATATTTCATTCTTTTTAATAGTTGCATATAAATAGGACTGTGTTCTTAATTTTTCTTCCTGAAAGTTCATTATTAGTGCAGATTGAGCATTTACTAGAGGAGGTACTATATGTACTCTGTGTATATTATCTTGTTTAATCCTTGTGCCCTCTTTGAGGTTCATTTTATCCATATTCTAAAGATGAGGAAACTAAGGCTATAAGAAATTAAAGACTTTCTCAAGATCAGATGGCTAATCGGTGCCAGAACTGGGATGAACACTGTTTATTGACACACACTCTTGTTATTCTTCAATCTTTTATGAGTAGCTTGTAATTATAGATAAAGGAGTTGGTCATGTGGTTATTGTGGTTGTGGTGAGCCATCTCCTTCAGACTCACTTCAGACAATTTTGCAGATTCACTTTTCCAATTTCCTTTTTTCCCCCCTCTTGGGATATTTACAAATGATTATTTTTTTATATCTCTTCAATAATTAATTTCATTTGATCCAAGCAAGGTCCTTGAATGATTGTATATTTACCAACAGTGAAATTGGCAGTAGAACTATGATTTTATGAACTATGTTTTAAAAATGAGTTATTTTCTTTAGTGTTGATCATATTTTCACATAATTTAGCTATATTTTTGGCAGAAAATATGTGTACCCGTTCTTTTTTTCTTTATTTTTGTTTTTTGGGTTTTTTGTTTGGTTGTTTGTTTTTTCTTTTGTTTTTGTTTTCTTAAGTAGGCTCCACACCCAGCGTGGAGCCCAGCATGGGGCTTGAACTCACATTCCTGAGATCAAGACCTGAGCTGAGATCAAGAGTCAGACACTTAATGGATTGAGCCACCCAGGTGCCCCTTTCTTATAAATAGGTCTCTAAATGAACTAAGAAAGAGTTTTTGGGATTTCCTTAAAATGTATCATAAGAATGAATAAGCCTATTAACTCAGTGATTTCTTTTTAGTAGTAGAATCTGGATTTTGAGGTAATTAATGTAGTATTTTGGGATAATTTTAGGGCCATAGAATTCATTTTGATCATTTTTCTTTTCATGTCTAACTTAAATTGTCTCTATTTTAGCATTTATTATCTCAACTAAAAATTCATGTTATTATATTCCCTTGCCACACTTCAGTTGGTATTGCTAGCACCTTTTTTCAATGAGAAAAAAAGTATTTCAGTGATTCTTTGACCATAAACCCCTAGTAAATCTGCATGTCCCTTTTTCATTATCCTCTTAGCTGGTTGTGTGTGATGTAGGGATTACAGCCATTTTAAGTAGATCTCAGAAGGTCACTGCGTTTGTGACCAGGTTGCTTCCTCAACAATGTTAAAGAACTATGTTACTGTTTGAAAATACTGGGATATTTTGCCTGGTTTTGTTTTGTTTTGTTTTGTTTTAAATGAGAATCCAGTTTTGGCATTAAAGACCTGTTTCTGCAGCTGCAGCCTCTGGTAAGGTGAGACTTGATTAGGATGGCCCAAAGTATAGGCCAGGAATTATTTAGAATGTTGGGAGTGTGGTGTGCTTCTGTTGTGAACCAGAAAAAATTATACCTGTAGGTGGGTGATGATAAATTCAATCCTATTTAACTAGTAAAGTGTAAGTTTTGGTATTGACCTATGAATTCCAAGTAGAATAATTACTGCAGTCATTACCTCTAACTTCTTTAAGTGAAAATAAAGTTAGTTTCCTTCCCTCTTCCCAGGAATTCAGCTGCCAATTCATGTAAAATGTTTGGGTAATACTAATATATATAATTTACTTTAGCTTGCTTTTGGCAAATACTCGATAATGGATTGCATGCAGTCTATAACCAAAATATGAACAGATCACATAAGCTTAGAAGGGAACTGTAAAGCATGGTTTTAATTGGTGGCCATAACAGTCTAATCATTTTTTTTTCTTTTAAATATCTTCTACATGTCTTTCCACATTTCTCCTTAAGCAAAGAAACTGTGTTTTTTAAGGAGATTAATAAACAGTTTTCAAAAGTAAAAAAAAATTAAGAGGCAGTTAGTGTGATTTGTGTGTGTGTTTCTAATTTAGTGTATTGTGTAAACAGCAGTTAATCAGAAGTACTTACTGAACATATGCTCAGTACCAAGAATTATAGAAATAAAGGCTGCTGTCTTCCTTGTTTTGTTTCAGGGTCAGATTTTTTATGTGCAGATCTATTACTTGGAAGAAAGTTTAGAATTTGAGAAAGCTGTTTCTCTGCAGGAACAGAAGAGGTTTCTCTTTCTTTCATATATTCTTTTTTTTTTTTTTTATTTTTTATTTGAGAGAGAGAGAATGAGAGACAGCACGAGGGGGAAGAGGGCAGAGGGAGAAGCAGACCCCCTGCTGAGCAGGGAGCCCAATGTGGGACTCGATCCCGGGACTCCAGGATCATGACCTGAGCCGAAGGCAGTCGCTTAACCAACTGAGCCACCCAGGAGCCCCTCTTTCATATATTCTAAATGGAGTGAACAGATATCTTATTTTAGAAAAGGAAACAGTATGCTATCTTAATATATTTATCAGACATCTGTGATTACTCTCCTTATTGTTAAATTTTTAAATACTTCTTTTTAGTAAATTCAGTTTTCTAGGTATTTGAAGTAGATACCTCTGTTTTTAAAAAAAATGAAAGCTACGTGCTCATTACAAGTTTTGCATATTTTAAAAAATTAGTTCCAGTTCCAAAATAATTGGACTTTTGCAAAGGTTGATTCATCAGAAGGTTACAATGTAATATATTTGGTATTTGTTTAAAAAAGAAAAATGTGTACTCTTGTGTGAAAATTTTATCCTTTTTGTATCTCAGTCTTTCTTGATGATTTTGATATAAAATTTTAAAAATTAACTTAGCCCATTGATTATTTGAAGCTGTGAACAATGATTTTGTGTAATTTGAGAAATCATACAATGGTATAGATGATAACAATGCAAGTATTGAAAATAATCTTCCCAATCTAAGTGACATTCAGTTAAAATACATGTACCTTCAGGGGCACCTGGGTGCTTCAATCAGTTAGGCGTCCGACTCTTGATTTTGGCTCAGGTCATGATCTCAGGGTCAAGGGATTGAGCCCCGCTTTGGGCTCCGAGCTCAGCAGGGAGTCTGCTTGGGATTCTCTCTCTTCCTCTCGCTCTATCCCTCCCCCTGCTCATGCTCTAGCTCTATCTTGTGTGCGCTCGTGCTCTCTCTCTCTAAAACAAATAAATGAATCTTTAAATAAATAAATACATGTATGTTCAAATAAATATGGCTGTATGAAAACATGCAATTACATGTTTTTTCTTTTTCCTTTTTTTGATTACCTATATTTTAAATAATTTTTCATACAACAAAATGTATTACTAGTCTAGTAAAAACAAGTAATATAAATTTAAAATTGGGGTGCTTCGGTGGCTCAGTGGGTTAAGTGTCTGCCTTCAGCCCAGGTCATGATCTCTCAGTCCTAGGATTGAGCATTTGGCTCCCCACTCAGTGGGGAGTCTACTTCTCCCTCTCCCTCTGTACCTACCCCCATTTGTGCTCGCTTTCTCTCTCAAATAAATAAAATCTTCTTTAAAAATTTTAAAAATGAAATTAGTATTATTAGTATTTTCAATTTTTAGGTTTTTTTTAAGATTTTATTTATTTGACAGAGAGAGAGCACAAGCAGGGGGAACTTGCAGGCAGAGGGAGAGGGAGAAGCAGGCTTCCTGCTGAGCAGAGAGCCTGATGTGGGGCTCCATCCCAGAACCCTGGGATCATGACCTGAGCCGAAGGCAGACGCTTAACCGACTGAGCCACCCAGGTGCCCCTTGAGTTTTTAACTTTCTAAAACACGTTATAACTGTCACTCAGTTTTCACTCAGTTGTTTATAGTTACTTTTAATAATTAATAAGTAAGTAGTTCTTTTTAAATGCCAAAGTGTAATGTAACTTCATTGTCACTCTTAGAATCCCTGTTCCTAGATTTTGTGGATCATTAAGAGGACTATTCTAGGATAGCCAAGTTAAGAACTTTCTAAGAGAGCATAAAGTAGGGACAAGTTAGAATCAGTGACATCTGTCAAGGCCTTTTTTGTTTTCACCTATCGCAGGTATGGTCGTTTCCATGTACTTTTTCTGCTTCAGGGTAAATTAGAACATTGTCTTTCTCAAAATCTCAGTTCTTCCATCTGATGTGTAATAATGTGCACAAAATTCTGTATTCCTAGTGCAGATTTATTTTTATTTTCCTATTTTACTTTCAAAAGAGTTTCACTCTCAGATCATTTAAGTAAAAACCTCTTTTTTTAATTAAATATTTTTTTATTCTTATGTTAATCCCCATACATTACATCATTAGTTTTAGATGAAGTGTTCCATGATTCATTGTTTGTGCATAACACCCAGTGCTCCATGCAGAATGTGCCCTCCTCAATACCCACCACCAGGCTAACCCATCCTCCCACCTCCCTCCCCTCTAGAACCCTGTTTGTTTTTCAGAGTCCATCGTCTCTCATGAAGTAAAAACCTCTCTTTTAAAAAGGTTTCAGGTATAGAAAACATCAGGGCAGAATAAGGAGTATGAAGGGAAAATAGACATTAGCTTTAAGTCCTGAGAGCCCCTTGAAAACCAAGCAAAAGGAATATAATTTTTCTTAAAATTTTGTGGAAGTTGGTAGAATATGTGTTTTCATTTATTCACCTACTTATGACTATAGCACTTATACAAATACAGTACAGGTATGCATTTTGATTTGACTATCTCTCAATTATCTTGTTGATGAGTAAAAAAGTTTTCCCCCTAAATTTGTACTAAAACTACTAAAGAATAGAGTAAGAATCCTTTGAAAGCAGTGGAAATTTAGAGAACATTGTTCTTGTCTTCCTAGTAACTTGTAAGTTATTGGAGGCCAGGGTTCCCTACTGATACCAATCTTCATCTTTTATCCCAGTTAACATTATTCTGAATATATATATCCTGGGTTCAACAAATAAGTCTTATTTGTTCATTAAAAAATATTAAATGAGTGTTCAAAATGTATCAGGTATTATTTTGAGTGTTAGAATGTAGCAATGAATAAAATAGACCGTAAGACCTTACCTCAAGGAGGGTATGTTCTAGCTGGAGGAGGCATCCAATAAACAAAACAAGTAAATTATGCCATATATTGATAAATATTAGGGAGCAAAGTAAGACAGGGAAAAGGGATGGAGGAGTATCATCAGGTGGGGTGCAGTTCAGATGGTCTGAGAATATGACATTTGAGTAAAGAGCTGAAGGAGTTGTTGGAGTAACCATTGCAGGTATCTTCGGGAAGAATGTTGAAAAGTTTTGAAGCAGAGAAGTAGCATGATTCTGTTTAAATTTTTCTTCTGAAGTGATTTTTTTTATTATTAGTGAAATTAAGTCCCCCCCCATTATTATGAATTGTCCGTCTGTGCTTGTTAATCTATGGTCTTAATGTTTTTTAATTGCATGTATTGATGATTTTAAATCTTTATTAAACATCTAACTGGTCATCTCACTTCTGTTCTTGCCCACCAGGCTGTTCTCAACTTAGTAGTGAAGAGTAATCCTCTTAAGTCAGATCATGTCACTCCTCTGCTTCAGGCCCTCCAGTGGTTCACAGTTTAAAACCAAAGTCCTCACAATGACCTACATAACCTGACCCCCATTTTTCCTTAGACTTTATCTCCTACTACTGTCTCCCTCACTAACTCCACTTCAGTCACTCTGATCTTCTTTCTTTTCCTTGACCTTGCTAAGCATGCTTTTGTCTCGAGGCTTCTCTCCTTGTTCTCTCTGTGTAGAAAGTTTTTTTTCTCCACCATTTGCCCCCTTGCCTCCTTCAGATCTGTACTCCTGTCACCCTCACAGTGTGATCTTACATAACCACCCTATTCAAGCCCATGGTAGGCCTCTATCAAGGCCCTTTTTAGGACCGTGGTATGCTTCATTTATTCAGATCTTTAATATTATGAAGTTTTCTTCATAAAAATCTCGCTTACATCTTAAAGTTTACTTTTAGATATTTGTTTCTTATGGGGAATTGCTAGTTTTGTGTTTTTTCTCTTTAATGTTTTCTTACATGTTATTAATGTTATATAGAAAAACATTGGTTTTTGGGTGCCTGGGTGGCTCAGTCGTTGAACGTCTGCCTTCGGCTCAGGTCATGATCCCAGGGTCCTGGGATCGAGTCCCACATCGGGCTCCCTCCTCGGGGGGGAAGCCTGCTTCTCCCTCTCCCACTCCCGCTGCTTGTGTTCCTGCTCTCGCTATCTCTGTCTCTGTCAAATAAATAAATAAAATCTTAAAAAAAAAGAAAAGAAAAGAAAAACATTGGTTTTTGTATATGTATTTTGTATCTCTACAGATTTTTAAACTCAGTTATAATTTGTAAAAAAAAAAAAAACCCTCTGTGTTTTTTGATATGCATTCTGCTCATATGCAAAGAATAACCTTGCTTCTTTTCTAATTTTATAGTTTGTATTTATATCTTATTGAATTGGTGAGAATTTTCAGATTCATGTTAAATAATAATTGAAGGGTTCTGCTTGAGGTTGGGAAGTAAAAAGACATGAAAGACTTTCACTCCCATTGTAATAACATGAAATCATCACATAAACTAAGTAATCATACTCTTCTTTAAAGCCCTCGAATGCAAAGAAATCTTAGGAAGGGAAAGGGAAGGACTGAGCTCCAGAGGGACAAAGCCCTTCCTAGGTGATCAAGGGATGTAGAGTGCTTTCCTATCTCAGGCCAGAGGCTGAGATTGGGATTGAGGCTGGCAGAGGAGTGAGCCTGCCTGAGGACAAGCTTTACTGGAATGAGGAGAAACCAGCCAAACTTTTGAGAAACTAGAGACCCTAAATACAAAGATAATTGTTTCCACCCAGTTCTCTCATGTGGAAATCTTGCTGAGATTGGGGGCAAGCTGAAAAGTGAAGAGAGATCTCTTGATTTGCAGTTTCATGGCCTAACAATTTTGAAATATCAGACTGTTGAAGGCTAGCAGTCTCAAGGCTCTGTGGTCCCTAGGTGCTGTCATTTCATGGAGTCTCATAGTTTTGAAGTCTTGCGGTCATGCGCATGTTTAAGGTCTAACACAGAGATTGGCAAAACGTTTTTTTTTTTAAAAAGGCAGATAATAAATATTTCAGACTTGGGGGCCATATGTCTGTTTATCACCATTACTCAATTCTGCCATTGTAACACATTAGCAGCCATAAACTATATGTAAGTAAATGGCGTGGCTGTGTTTTAATAAAATGTTATTTATATAAACATGCATGCAGCCTTTAGGCTGGAGTTTATGGACCCCTGATTTCAAAAACTAGCAGTTTCTGGGTTTTCCTGAATAGAAATCTGAACTCAGTTTTCAAAGCATTTGAACCAGAGGCAAACTTAGTCTAACCAAAGCTGCAGTCAAGCTCCTATCCAAAATCTGGGATGATCAGTGATATCAGCCCCATGGAAATTAGGGACTTTGCATTTCCTGCTTTCATCATTCCTTTGTGTTGATTGCTCTCTGGCATCATTCAGTCTGAGGAACATCCTTTAATGCTTACTTCTGGTGCAGTTCTGCTATTGATGAAGTCTCTCAGCTTTGGTTTGTCCAAAAAATTCTTCATTATGCCTTTTTGGGGGAAGAATATTTTCACAGGATGTAGAATATGAGATTAACAGTACTTTTTTTCTTTCAGCACCCCCCCCCCCCCCGTTGTCTTCTGGCTCCCTTGTTTCTGAAGGGAAGTCATTGCTTATCTTAGTTCCCTTGTTTGTAATGTGTTTTGCTTACCTCTGTTGCTGCTTTAAAGTTTTGCTATTAGCAATTTGATTGTGACTTGCCTTGGTTTGGTTTTCTTTGAATTTTTCTTACACAGAGTTTAATGAACTTTGGGATTTGTGGAATTACAGTTTTCATCAAATTTGGGGATTTTTCAGCTGTTATTATTTCAAATATTTTCTGCCATCCTTTTATGGGATCCCATGTGTGTTGTGTTGTTTGATATTATATAGTTCACTAAGATTCTAGTAACTTTTCACCTTCTTTCTCTCCTTATGCTTCCATTTGGATAGCATTTCTTTTGCTTGGTGTTCAGATTCACTTATCTTTCCTCTGTAGGTTTTAATCTGCTATTAAATTTTCCAGTGAATTTTTAAATTTCAAATATTGTATTCTTTATCTCTAGTAGTTCCAGTTGGTACTTTTTTATAGATTCCATTTCTTTCCTCAGTGTAGTCGTGGTTTTCCTTAAATTCTTGAGGTATTTCTGATAGATGTTTTAAGGCCTTGTTTGCTAATTCCATCATCTGTTATTTCTATAGCTTTTTGTATTGACTAATTTTTATCTTGGTTTTGGATCACTTTTTTCTGCTTGTTTTCATATTTTTGTGGATGCTAGACATTGTGAATGTTAAGGCTAAGTGGATTCTCCCTTTAAAAGGAGTTTGTTTTCTTTTGATAGGCAGTTAAATTACTTGTGGATCAGCTTGACATTTTGAAGGATTTTTTTAAAAGCTTTGTTGGGGCAGGTCTGGAGTAGCCTTTATTTTGGAGTTAGTTTTTCCCTTTTTTTAAGTGTGACCCTCTGAGTCTATGAATACTCCCAGTGTTCGGTAAGGTATCCCCACTCTGGCTGGTCAAAACTTAGGCATATCCAAGCCCAGCCTCAATGAATTTCATTGTGTGCATACACAGCTTACTCTTCTGCTATTCTGCCAAAACTCAACAAGAGTCCTGTGCATACTTTTGGAGCTCTTTCTTTGTATAACTCTTTTCCTCTCCAGTAATCTGCCCTGTAAATTTCAGTTATCTTAACCTCCCAGAACTACAGCTTCTCGGTTTAACTTAGTGAAATCTCACTGCTTAGGTTCCTCATGCCTTACCAGTGTCTGGAAAGTGACTGCAGGTAAAAAACCATGGCAATGGAAGGACTCACCTGCTTGCTTTCTAGATCTTACTTTAGTTCCTTGGGGGGGAAAGCACATATAAAATATAACTGTGGTTGGAGCTTATCTGTAATTTTTTATTGTATCTTCTGTTGAATGAGGAGAGAAAGATATTCATGTTTTCATGATGCTCCTATTACTTATCACATTGTAAATCCTATTCTACATCATCTGTCATTTCTTGACTTTTGTTATTTATGAGATCCTTTTCATATTCTTTTTCATTAATTTAATAAGTATTGACTCTGTAGGTAGTTATCCTATCAACAGGATGAATCAGACATGGATCCTGCTATTAGGATGATTACAGTGTAACCAGGAATGAAATAAGATAAAAACAGAGAGAGAGGCAAACCATAAGAGAGTCTTAACTCTAGGAAACAAACTGAGGGTTGCTAGAGGGGAGGTGGGTGGGGGGAATGGGGTAATTGGGTGATGGGCACTAAGGAGGGCACTTGATGTAATGAGCACTGGGTGTTACATGCAACTGATGAATCATTAAATTCTCCCCCTGAAACTAATAACACACTATATGTTAACTAACTTGAATTTAAAAAAAAAAACTTTAAATCCAAGATAGAGATTGAAAATTATGAAAAATGAGTATAAGTAAAAGTGGTATAGGAACCCAAAAAGAAATGTCTCAGTTGTTTATTATTTTATATGTTGGATTTAAGCAACTACTTAATGGGAAATTGCAGACATTTTTTTTTCTGATTTTGAAGCCACTTTTATATTAATTTGAATTTAATTTTCATGCAGTTTTCTTTATTTTTTAATTTATTTTAGAGCACAAGTGGGGGTGGGGGAGGGGCATATGGAGAGGGAGAGAGAATCTTAATCAGGCTGCACGCCCAGTGGGGAGCCCAGCTCCAGGCTAGATCTCATGACCCTGAGATCATGACCTGAGCTGAAATCAAGAGTCAGACACTTAACCAGCTAAGCCACCCAGGTGCCCCAATTTTCATGCCATTTTAGATATAATGTATTTGTCTTTCAGTTTTGTTTAGGTAAATATTTTTAGCAATTGAATTGGAAAATTAAAATATATCCTTGGAAGTTAAATGATCAGGTTGGACTAACTGCCTAGAAGAGAAGTCTGAGGTTTTATAATCTTATTTGATTTGACTCTCAGTGGAGGAATCAGACATCATTGATCTGGAGAAACGCTACTGGTTGCTAAAGGCTCAATCCCGGACTGGACGGTTTGACCTAGAGACATTTGGCCCATTGGTTTCACCACCCATTCGTCCATCTCTAAGTGAAGGTAGGAATCATTCTATCTTCTACAAATGTTCCTTGGTAAACACACCTGAAGCCATCTCTTATTTCTAATGAATATATCTTAACTCTAAAAGACCATAATGTTACAAGTTTGCAAGTTTCTTAAAAATAGTATAGTGGAAAAAAACTAAAAGGGGAATTAAGATTGTAGTGTTGAGCTTCCTATTCTACCTATGTGTAACCTTGCATCAAGGTTAGCTCCCTGCACCTGAATATCCTCAAATATAAAGCGAGTTTGACCAAGTTAGTCACTGTATTCCAGTGAAGTATCTCAGCCACTGGTGCAGGGATTAGGGTGATGGTCACTGCCTGGGTAGAGCTCCAGGTCTCCACACATAACCCCACCTCTTCCTCACCTCAAGCGCCTCCACTTTTTTTCTTCTACATAAGAAGGTTCCACTGCTGTATCTACCCCACCCCATTCCTACCCCCGCACCAAAAAAAAATTTAAGAAACTATTGGGCTGAACCATCTCTGAGGTCCTTTCTAGCTCTAAACTTTTCATTACTATAACTTTTTTTTATTTAATTAGGAATACAGAGAGTAATTATGGGTGATATCATAAAAATCATATTTAGAATCTGAATATTTGGGTTGTCTTTTTGATTCTGACCTTTTTAAACTTTTCTTTACTTTTGGCCAATCATTTAACCCCTCCTGAGCTTTAGTTTTCTACTATTTAAGGAATTACATTCTTAAAATGTACAGTCTGTGTTCATCACATTCCTGGGGTACTTCAGAAGTACTTATTGGAGGAGCCGGAGCAGATAGGGCTCTGGGCTTTTCCACTTACTTCAGCAGTGCAATTGGGATTTTACCTTTTTAGAATTGAATATTGAGAAATCATTTTATTTGAAAACAAAATTATTCCATTTGTATTTTACAAAAAGTTTAAAAACCACAGGATTATAAATTCTCTTTCTGATTTTAAATATTTATTTATAAAACATGAACTATGACAAAGAAGACTTCATTACAGAGAATATCTTTTGTTTGTAATATGGTGTGTTATTTTTCTTTGCTTAATGAAAGCTTTATGGGAGCTTACATAACATCATGTTATATCTTTGAGTATACATCAGCTTTTCTCCTTCATTTTTCCTTTTTCTTCATAATCTTTCTAAGTAAGGATAATTATAATTTCTGATTTTTTTTAGTTTTTAATTTTTTAAATTGATTTTAATTTTTTACATACTATTATCATCTTTAGCTGTTACAACTGATAGAAGATAGAGACAAACAGGCAAATATAACTGAACACTAAATGACTGTAATGTATTTTCTGCAAGGATCTTAAGTTTTAGTTATACCAGGAGAAAAATGCTTCCTGAGACAGTGGGAACTACTGATAAACTTTTTTTTTAATTTGGCAAGTTTATAGGTATCATGCTCCTTTCATAAACATGATATTATTAACATTAGGAGGCTTGTTGACTGTGATTTATGGTGTCTTTTCCTATTTCACAGGTTTGTTCAATGCTTTTGATGAAAATCGTGACAATCATATAGATTTTAAGGAGATATCTTGTGGGTTATCAGCCTGTTGCAGGGGACCCCTGGCTGAAAGACAAAAATGTAAGTGTGTTAAACATTTAATTTAAACAATTAAAAATCTGCAAACTGTATATACAGAGAAAAAATTAGCATTCATCCATGTAAAATCATCTGTGTATTAAGGCTTGAATTTTTATCACGTTGTCAGGTTGGCAAATACCAGTCTCACGTTGAGGTTTTACTGAAGTCGGTCTAAGGATTCAATCTTCTTTTTTACTGTGGAGTAGTTTGGGATCTTTGTGATTAATAATGGAACTGATTTTCCTGATGAATTTGCAGTTCATGATAAGTGAACTACATCAGTCACAATATATTTGACAGTGTTAAGCATTTAGAAAACATTTTCTGGTAGTCCATAGAGAATTTGTGTCTTGCATAATTTAAAGTACAACTCATTTTCTGTCACTTGTATACATTAATATTTTATTAGTAAGATGAAATCTGTGATCAAAACACAACTTTATTAAATACTAAAATGGTCTTATACCTAGCTAAAATGTTGTTACAGCATAATTTACAAGCATAAGTACATTATGTTATTAAATCTTGACCATATTTGAGAAAATGCAACAGTTTACATTTAATTGGAACCTAATTCTGTTGTATTTACTAGGGTCATCATTTCTGTGTCTTTCTAAAATACAGCTGCACAAATGTCACTTATTTTGGGTGTGCTATTTGATATTTTGATCTTCTTTAGTAATATTTACTATGATGCACTCAATTGATTTAGTAGCATAATTATTATGGTGGTATATTGAAATAGATAATTATTTAATCTTAAAATTCAGGATTCTTCCCTGATGATATGCCATTACTACAATCTGGCTTTATAGTAGATTATATGTTCCCATTAAAGTTCTAATTTTAAATAAGGAGGCTGAAATCTTTGCTTCTCACGTGAGGTTAATTATCACCTTATATTTGTTTTTAATTTCCTTTTTGCTGATGGACTAACAGAAGTTAGCAAACTGTCATGATTTGTTTGGAGTTAATTAGGAAAGTGCTGATATTTCTTTTCTCTTTTTTTTTGAAGATTTTATTTATTTATTTGGGAGAGTGTATGTGCAGGAGTTAGGGGAGGGGTAGAGGGAGAGGGAGAAGCAGACTTCTTGCTGAGTAGAGAAGGAGACTTCTTGCTGAGCAGACTTCTTGCTGAGCAGGGCTCAATCCCAGGACCCTGAGATCACGACCTGAGCCAAAGTCAGACACCTAAGCCGATTGAGCCACGCAGGCGCCCCACTGCTGATATTTCTAGTTCTTAGCATGTTGTATATAACTTCACTGAGGAGTTGAAATTGTTCTTTGGCAAAAAATTGAGTGTGCATTAATTACATTAGAGAGGCAGAGTGGAAGCAGACCATCTTTATAACACCTTGTTATTGATTTTTTTTTTTCTTTTTTAAATTTGAGAGAGAGAGCGATTTTGAGAGTAAGCAGGGGTGGGGAGGGCCAGCAAGAGAGGGAGAGAAAGAATCTCAAGCAGACTCCCCACTGAGCATGGACCTCAACGTGGGGCTTGATATCATGACCCTTAGTTCATGACCTGAGCCAAAACCAAGAGTCAGACGCTTAACTGACTAAGCCACCTAGGTGCTCCACCTTATTATTGATTCTTAATATAAATGGAATATTTTCAACATTATAAAAATCAATTCTGCAATGATCAGTTTTAAATATTAGAAATTAAAGGCTTGGATTACTTCCTCAAAACTATGAGGTATTGTAATATTTATTGTATAGTAACTTAACCCTTTTTTATTAGTTTGCAAGGAATTTAGCTCTAGATTTGGGTAAAGGATAGGACTCTGTAACCCAGGTAGTGATTCAGAGAGAGATACATGAAGTATGCAGGAAGTCCTACTAGTGCAGAGGACTTCAATGACATATTATAGTCTGCTCCAGATGAGAACTTAATCCAGAATATACTTGCTTGAGAAACTAAGTGATTTTACTAGGACAACTTCTAGTGAAAGGCATTGTACTTCAGAATAGAAAAGTAATTTCCATCCATAAGAGTTTCTTTTCTTTAGTTTGCTTCAAGGTGTTTGATGTTGACCGTGATGGAGTTCTCTCCAGAGTTGAACTGAGAGACATGGTGGTTGCACTTTTAGAGGTGTGGAAGGACAACCGCACAGATGATATCCCAGTAAGTTCTGATTTTATACATATTGTTGCATGTAAACTTCCAATAAGAAAATAGAGTGGAGGATTTAAAAAGAGAGAGAGAGAAAGGGAAAAGGATTTGTTATTACTTTGAGTTGCTGTATTAGGCTACTACTCCACATATTCATAGCTGAAGGTACAAAATTGGGAAGACAATGTGCCTTAGAAAATTTAATAAACTGAACTTACTGTGTAAAGTAAGAATGAAACTGCAGGAGAATTCTCTTAATTTTTTCAAAGCAAATCTATTTATTAAGGTAATTTTTAAAAAGTACTTGACTGATAATTACTAAAGTGGAGGGATGTGGGAGGATGGGTTAAACAGGTGATGGGAATTAGGGAGGGCACTTGTGATGAGCAGTGGGTGGTGTATGGAATTACTGAACCACTATATTGTATACCTGAAACCAATATAACATGTATAACACTGTAAAAATATAAAATAATATTAAAAATTTTTAATAAAAAATTATTTACATACTTGACCGAAATACAGTATATTTTAGCCATTGAATAATAAAAATGATAACTACTCTTTTCTAATTATTCGTTTGGATTTCTGTTTTTAAAGGAGTTACATACGGATCTCTCTGACATTGTAGAAGGCATATTAAATGCACATGACACCACAAAGGTGAGTCTAGCTAGGACAAGAATGAATTATATTCTTTTCTAAAAATACCATGGTGGGGCGCCTGGGTGGCTCAGTCGTTAAGCATCTGCCTTCAGCTCAGGTCGTGATCCCGGGGTCCTGGGATCAAGCCCCCGCATCGGGCTCCCTGCTCTGCGGGAAGCCTGCTTCTCCCTCTTCTACTCCCCCTGCTTGTATTCCCTCTCTCACTGTGTCTCTCTCTGTCAAATAAATAAATAAAATCTTTAAAAATATATAAATAAATAAATAAAAATACCGTGGTACTCTGAATTAGGATATATAGCTTATATACATATTTGAATCTCCCCTGCATCATCTCCACCAAGTGCTTATTTGGACCGACAGTTATAGTACCTCCAAGTTGTCTCTAAAGAAAGCCCATTCCATCTTTTTTTTTTTTTTAGATTTTATTTATTTATTTGAGAGAGAGAGAGTGTGTGCATAAGAGAAAGAGTACAAGCAGGGGTGGGGGGGAAGGGCAGTGGGGCTTGGTCCCAGGACCCCGAGATTATGACCTGAGCTGAAGGCAGATGCTTAACTGACTGAGCCACCAGGCGCCCAGCGCATTCCATCTTTAAACAACTCCATTAAGTGTTTGTATATACATTTATATTTTATAAGCTAGGTATTTTATAAAAATTAAGTAGACATAGCCCTTGTCATCTGTGGTTTATAATATTTATTTTTCCCATTTTAATAAGTTATGGTAGGGCTAACCTTATACTGAGCAAAAGAAGTCACACAAAAAAGAATATTTACTGTATATTTCCATGTATATGAAACTCAAAAACAGAGGCAAAACTAACAAATGGTGATAGGTATTAGAATAGTTATTTGGGGGATGGGTGGATTAATTGGGAAGGACCATAAGATATCTGGGATGATGGAAATGATTTTTTTTTTAAGATTTTGTTTATTTGAGAGAGAGCGTGTGCACAAGCGGGGGGGGGGAAGGGGGATAAGCAAACTCCCTGCTGAGCAGGGAGCCCAACATGGGGAGCTCAACATGCGGAGCCCCATGTGGGGCTTGATCCCAGGACCCTGAGATCATGACCTGAGCTGAAGTCAGACACTTAACCAACTAAGCCACCCAGGCGCTCTGATGGAAATGATTTTTTATCTCAATCTGGGTGATGCATACATTCCTGAATTATATTTTTCAATAGTATTGGTAAAATCTCCACTGAATTATTTAATGGCAACCAAATTAATCATGTAATACCAGGAATAAGCATATACTTTACGAAGAGTAAATTCTTGATTTTTTTTTTTTTTAGACAACATTTATTAGTAAGGATATTATTATAGGTTTATTCCTATGGCTTATATTACTGTAATGTCTTTGTGACCCTGTGTGAAATTGAAAATAAAGCACATATGTGAGGCACATTTGAGTTATTTTGAGCCTTTCCATTCAAACATTGACATGTACCAAGTACCAGATTGGTTAGATATAGTCCATAGTAGTATTACAGAGGTTTAGAAAAAATAAGGGACATCAGTTTTTTTTTTTCTTTCTTCAGTCACAATTCCAGAAGGAATCATTATAGTCTTATTAACTGATGCTCAATAGAAACAAATAATAGAATGAGTTTTACAGGGCTTGAGCTTGTTTGACAATACAGCCTTCTCCCTCATTTACTTCTCTCTGCCAGAAAACTAAGGTATCCACTTCTCTTTGATATGCATAGAAACCTGGAAAAATTTCTGTTAGAAAATGCCTCATATAGAGGTACAATTTCTAATACCCTTTTTCTGAGCGGTAAATATGTAGGTATTATTACTATCTATTTTATGTAAGATATAATTTCTTCTTCTGGCTCTACTGTGAACATTAACAACAAGATAATTTAGGGATGCCTGAATGGCTAAGTTGGTTGAGTGTCTACCTTCCTCTCAGGTCATGATCCTGGGGTCCTGGGATCAAGCCCCGCACTGGGCTTCCTGCTTGGCAGGGGAGTCTGTTTCTCTCTCTCCCTTCCCCCACTCGTGCCCTCTCTCTCTCACTCTCAAATAAATAAATAAAATCTTTTTTTTTAAAGATTTTATTTATTTGACAGAGAGATACAGCGAGAGAGGGAACACAAGCAGGGGGACTGGGAGAGGGAGAAGCAGGCTTCCAGCTGAGCAGGGAGCCCGATGCAGGGCTCGATCCCAGGACCCTGGGATCATGACCTGAGCCGAAGGCAGATGCTTAACCGACTGAGCCACCCAGGCACCCCAATAAATAAAATCTTTAAAAAAAGAAAAAAAACAAGATTAATAGTGGTAACAGTTTAGAGTAAAACTTGGACCTTTCAGCCAAACCTATTAACCATTATCACTGGAGACAGATTATGTCAATATTACACTTTTTTGGGTACTCTTAGATTTAGTATTAACATACTAGAAGAAGCTGTATTACGAAAACTAATAATTATAATCACAGTACTTTAAAATCCCTTTGTATCATATATGGTTATCATATAGTAAAAAGAGAACATATCAATATCATTAATAAAAGCAAAAAACATTACTATTCATCTAGAATTGGACACATGCAGTAAAAAACATTTGGTTATAGTTCTTCTGAACAAGAAAAAAACATATATTGCCTCTATATGCATATGTAATTTTTTGTATATGTTGACACCACAAAAATGTTACTTTACTCAACTTGTAATTTGTTAAATTGTTTTTTGGGGAAAATTAATATAGTTATTTATTTATTTTTGATATATCAAAAATTTGTTATCAAGTTCCTTTAAATGTCTAATTAGTCTGATAATATTATCAGATATTTCTAAGAGGGTCTTAGAAAATTGTTAGAATTGGGGCGCCTGTGTGGCTCAGTTGGTTAAGTGTCTGCCTTCCTCTCAAGTCATGATCCTGAGGTCCTGGAAGAGCCCCACATTGGGCTCCCTGCTCAGCGGGGAGCCTGCTTCTCCATCTCCCGCTGCCCCTCCCCCTGCTCAAGTTCTCTTCGGTCATGCTCTCTCTCTCAAATGAATAAATAAAATCTTTTAAAAAAAGAAAGAAAAAATTGTTAGAATAAAGTGCATAATCCTGAGTCTGCTTTTTGCTTTCACAATTTGTAAATATTCCACTTTCCCTATTCAGAGCCTTTTGCGGTTTTCCATAGATAACCCTTGAAGCAGGAGATAATGTGAGTTATTTCCCAGATCTATTTGGAGGAGTGAAGATTGTTGACAATAAATTGTCCTTATTACCACTGACTGCTTTGACAGAGTTTTGTTACTTTTAAACTTATCCTAGCTGGTCTAAGTTTTCAGATGAACACACAGCATCTACTTTAAATTTTTGGTTTGCTTTCAGAAAAATTACTGATACAAGTTTAATAAACCAGATTTTATTCAAATGCTATAAAAATGAGGACATTCTTGGGGCGCCTGGGTGGCTAGTCAGTTGGGCATCTGCCTTTGGCTCAAGTCATGATCCCTGGGATTGAGCCCCATGTTGAGCCCCTTGTCGGGCTCCCTGCTCAGTGGGGAGTCTGCTTCTCCATCTCCCTCTGCTCGTCCTCCCTGCTTATGTGCCCCCTTCTCTCTCAAATAAATTAAAAAAACAAAACAAAATAGTCTTTAAAAATGAAAACATTCTTAACATGAAATCTTCTAAAATATTCTTTCTCTTTCAGATGGGCCATCTTACTCTAGAAGACTATCAGATCTGGAGTGTGAAAAATGTTCTTGCCAATGAATTTTTGAATCTGCTTTTCCAGGTATGTTTAAGGTAAATGACAGGTACAGAGAATAGTAGTTCTACACCTGTTTCATTGTGTAGTGGTTATTACAACTCAGCTACAAAGCCACATATTATAAAAAGAACTACATTATCCTGTATACACCTGAAAGATGGTAAGATAGAGTATGAGAGCCCTGAGGCATCTCAAAATCATGACATGAGAGATGAGGAAGTAGAATAGAGGTGATTATGTGTTATTTATCTTATAACTCATGGTAGACCAGCATGTTAAATACATAGAGAATAATTTTAGATTGCAAAAGCCATCATAATTTCCTACTTTTCTTCACTGTTGTCTTTTTTAAAGGCCCTTCCTAACAAGTCAGGCAGTGTGAACAGAAAGATGGATCATAAGTAGGCAGCTGTAAAATTTTCAATGTACACAGTCCCTCCAGTTAGATTATCTTGGCTGCAAGCCTGTTTCTAAATGTTTTAAAAAATTCTTTAGAAGAACCAAGAAAGATTGAAGAAGGAAGAGAGAAAAAGTGCAAAGTGCCAGGAATGAACATTAAGTCATAAGGCTTGCCAGATTTCAACTATTTTCCTCGTTAGAGTAGTTCTCTTGCTCCAGTTTAAAAAAGTAATTTATGGGGCGCCTGGGTGGCTCAGTTGGTTAAACGACTGCCTTCGGCTCAGGTCACGATCCTGGAGTTCCGGGATCGAGTCCCGCGTCGGGCTCCCTGCTCAGCTGGGGGTCTGCTTCTCCCTCTGACCCTCTTCCCTCTCTTGCTATCTGTCTCTCATTCTCTCTCTCTCAAATAAATAAATAAACTCTTTAAAAAAAAAGTAATTTATGATTTCCCATTTTTTATAATTCTTCATAAATATTTAAGTTGATTTAGTAGTGGTATTTTAGATTCTTATTTTATTTTCCTTCCCTTGTAAAAACACCCCTGTGATGAAGGTCAGTAAAGTTTGGTATTTTTATATCTATCATGCTCTTCCATTTAAAAAAAAAAGAATAACTCGTCTGTGCATGGCTGTGTTGGAATAAATGGAAATTGGTCTCTTCCTAATAGCTAATGACTAATGACTATGGATATAAAACATATACAGTCTTAAAAAGCCTGTAATATCAATTTATATCAATCAGTTGCTCCACTATCAGTTATAATTTTCATCAGGATTTAAGTTGATGGCTTTATAAAATATAAACATGTACAAAAATTGTATAAATCACTATTCTAAACAGAAATGACTTGCTTGGTAATATCAAAATTGATCAACTATTTTTTTTTTTTTTTAGATTTTATTTATTTACTTGAGAGAGAGAATGAGAGAGAGAGAGCACATGAGAGGGGGGAGGGTCAGAGGGAGAAGCAGACTCCCTGCTGAGCAGGGAGCCCGATGCGGGACTTGATCCCAGGACTCCAGGATCATGACCTGAGGCGAAGGCAGTCGCTTAACCAACTGAGCCACCCAGGTGCCCTGATCAACTATTTTTATCATTTAAAATAATATCCTCATTACTTTATCTCATAATTATATAAACATTTAGATCACTTAGGCTTATGTCTGTGTCATCTTGTAGCTCTCACATAGCATAGCGTTTTGATTTTTTTTGTATTGCCTTTTGTTTTCTCTTTTTTTTTTTTTAAGATTTTTTTTTAATTTATTTGCGAGAGAGAGAATGAGAGACAGAGAGCATGAGAGGGAGGAGGGTCAGAGGGAGAAGCAGACTCCCTGCTGAGCAGGGAGCCTGATGTGGGACTCGATCCCGGGACTCCAGGATCACAACCTGAGCCGAAGGCAGTTGCTTAACGAACTGAGCCACCCAGGCGCCCCTCATTTTTTTTTTCTCATTCTTATCAAGGACTTGCAGTGGCACTATTTTTCTATGACTAATTTATAAATAAGCATATGCTTGAGATTTGCTTTTGTGTGTGTGTTTCTAACATACTATGAAGAGCTGAAAGATAGTTTCCATTGAATACCTGTCACCTACATTTTAACATTACATTTTACTGTAATGTTATATGTTTATATGTATATAAAAGCATATACAGTATGCTTTTAAGTAAGAGACTGTTATGCTAAGTTGTTTTATTTTCTATGTGTCTTAAAATTGGTAGAGTTAGTTGGTAAGTCTAGCGATAAAAACTTGAATTATGCTCTTATTTGCCAAGATCCCTCTTGACTGTTTCGGCTGTTTAAGTGTAACATACATAAGTGTCAATAGAATTAGAAAACCATCCCTGTAGTAATATCTTTATTTTCAATCTTTTTTGTAAACTCAGTGCCCAATATTTTGCAGAGGAAGCATGCTAAACATAACCAGGGTCTTGTTTCTTGTGCATTTGTCAAAAAGTGTCAAGTTTTAAAAAGCATGGTAGGCAGAAAAATGCACACCACCTCCAACACCAGTTATCCATGCCCTAATCCCTGGAACCTGGGCATATGTAATCTTACATGGCAAAAGGGACTTTGCCAGCTGTATCAGCTTAAAGACTCTGAGATAGGGAGATTAGCCTAGCAGATGGGCCTATCTAATCACATGAGTCCTTAAAAGTAGAGCACCTTTTCCAGCTCTGGTCAGGAAGAGGGAGGGAGGTAAAGGAGGAGAGGGAGAGAAATGACTTGGAAGAAGGGTTAGAGATGCTGGCTTTGAGATAAAGGAAGGGGCTGTGAGCAAAGTAATGTGGATGAACTCTGGAAGCTGGAAAAGGCAAGGAAATGTATTCTTTTTTTATTCTTTTTTTATTTTTTAAAGATTATTTATTTGACAGAGAGAGACAACAAGAGAGGGAACACAAGCAGGGGCAGTGGGAGAGGGAGAAGCAAGCTTCCCGGCCGAGCAGGGAGCCCAATACGGGGCTCGATCCCAGGACCCTGGGATCATGACCTGAGCCGAAGGCAGCCGGTTAACAACTGAGCCCCCCAGGCACCTCTGTATTCTTTTTTTAACCTCCAGAAAGGAATGCAGCTCTGCTGACACCTTGATTTTTTTTTTTTTTTTTTTAAGATTTTATTTATTCATGAAAGACAGAGAGAGGCAGAGGGAGAACCAGGCTCCCTGCGCTTGATACAGGACTCAACCCCAGGACCCTGGGATCATGACCTGAGCCGAAGGCAGATGCTTAACCTACTGAGCCACCCAGGTGCCCCAACACCTTGATTTTTAACCTAGCGAGGCCCATGTCTGAATTTTAACCTACAGAACTATAAGATAATAAATTTGTATTGTTTTAAGATGCTGAATTTGTGATAATTTATTACAGACGCAATAAAAAACCAATGCAGAGAAGATAATCCACATTTATGGATTGTAAGGCTCAACATCTTAAAGGTGTCAGATCCCTTTAAATTGGTTTGTAGAGGGGCGCCTGGGTGGCTCAGTTGGTTAAGCGACTGCCTTCAGCTCAGGTCATGATCCTGGAGTCCCGGGATCGAGTCCTGCATCGGGCTCCCTGCTCAGCGGGGAGTCTGCTTCTCCCTCTGACCTTCCCCCCTCTCATGCTCTCTCTATCTCATTCTCTCTCTCAAATAAATAAATAAATAAATAATCTTTAAAAAAATAAATTGGTTTGTAGATTTGGTACGCTAGCAATCAAAATCCCAAAAAGTTTAATGTCATTGTTTTTGTAGAACTTAAGCTGATTCTAAGTACATAAAGAAGTGGAAAGGGCCAAAAATAGTCAGGATAATGTAAAGAACAGTGTTAGAGGACTGAAGTCACCGGATATTAGGACTTCCGATAAAACAACAGTATTAAGACAATATGATATTTGTGTGTGTGAAGGTAGACATAGACCAGTGAAACAATACTGAGAGTTTTTAAACAGACCTACATGTATGTGATCACTTGATTTATAATCAAGAAGACATTGCATTGCTTGATCTTGTCAATAAATGGTGTACTGGGTCAATTGGTATCTCTACGGGGAAAAATGCATCATTATTCCTACCTTGTGCCATAGATGAAAATTAATCCCAAGTAGGATTATAAGTCTTAGAAGTTTAAAAGGTAAAAATAAAGCATTTAGAAAATAATGTACAAGAATATTTTAATGGCTTTGAGGTGGAAAAGAGTTCTTTAAAAGGACACAGAAAGCATTAACCACCAAGGAAAAGTTTTTAAGTTGGACTTCAGTAAAAATAAGAGGTTTTTTATTTTTGTTTTTTAATTGGGAGATACCATTAAGAAAATGAAAAGATAAACAATGCAGTGGGAGAAGTTGTTTGTGATACTTACATCCAACAAGATGGGTGTCTAGGGCATACAGAGCATAAAAATCAATGAGAAAAAGGTAAAACTTTAATATAAAAATGTGTAAAGAAAACTTGAAGAGATGCTTCACCAAAGAGAATATCCAAATAGTTAATGAATGTTATGAAAAGGGGCTCCTTAGTCATCATAGAAATACTATTAAAACCACATATGAAATAGTAGTAGACATGCCCCAGAATGATTAGTTTTTAAGTGATATGAAGTATTGATGAGGATAACAAGAACCTGGAACTCTCATACATTGCCAGTAGGAATATAAATTATTACAAATACTTTGGAAATTGGGGCACCTGGGTGGCTCAGTCACTTAAGTGTCTGCCTTCAGCTCAGGTCATGATCCTGGGGTCCTGGGATTGAGCCCGGTGTCGGGCTCCCTGCACAGTGGGGAGTGCCACTCCCCCTGCTTGTGTTCTCTCACTCTTCTCTGATAAAAAAATAAAATCTTTAAAAAAATAAATAATTTGGAAATTGCTTGGCAGTATTTTCAAAAGTTGAATGTGCGCTTACCCCATGACTCATAAAGTCTACCTCGTATGTAAACCCTACAGAAACATGTATATCTGAGCACCAAAAGACATACAGGTAAGTTCTTATAACTTGTTATAGCCCAAAACAGAAAATGACCCAAATACTTATCAACAATAAATACATAAACAATAAGTAAATTGTAACATGTGCATAGAGTGGTATATTGTAACGCAATGAAAATAAGTATAATAGTGCCACACACAAAAACATGGATGAATCTTATATAATCTTGAATTGAAAATACTAGACCAAAAAATTCAAAAGCAGGCAAAACCTATGGTGACAGAATTCAGAATCATGGATACATCAAAGGGGCTCAGTGATGTGTGGGAAGGAACCCATAGTGGGACTTTTGATGAGATAGCAGTGTTCTATTTCTTGACTCGGTAAAGGTTTCATAGATGTTACTTTGTGAAAAGTCATTGAACTGTACACTTAAGATTTGTTCACTTGTAAGCATGAATACTCTATTTCCATTTTCTGTAAGTTTGCTTAGAAAAATAGGTTTTGAGGCACCTGTGTGGCTCAGCCGGTTAAGCGTCCAACTCTTGATTTTGGCTCAGGTCAGATTAGGTAGTCAGATCAAGCCCTGCATCAGGCTCAGTGGGGAGTCTGCTTGAAGAATCTCTCCCTCTGATTCCTCCCAGCACCCCCCCAAATAAATAAATCTTTAAAAAAGAAAAACAGGTTTCAAAACTCAAGTATTTAATATGAGAATGGATGAAACAAACAGTGGTATGTTCACAGTGGAATACTATTCAGCAGTAAAAATGAACTGCTGCTGCATAGAAGAGTCTCGAAAACCCAATTTGTGGATTTTGTAAACAAAACTGTAAACAGATATTGAACTCTGATTAATGTTGGCCATGCTGATGTATTTATAAAAAGCTGTACTAATGTCTGTAATTTACTTTGAAATGCATCCAAAAATTAAGATGGATTGATGGATGAATTAAGGGATAGATAGATGCAAGTATAATAAAATGTTAATGTTAGAATCTAGGTAATGGGTATAATGTGTTCAGTGTAAAATTCTTTCAACTTTTCTGTATTTTTGAAATTTTTCATGAGAAAATGTTGAAAAAAATTACATCTTTTGTGATGATATTTAGAGAAGGCAAATAAGTTAAGGAGGAAATGAGTCTTAAAAAGCATATTTAACATTAGTGACAATAATTTTTCTTCTTGAACTATTTAAACTAAAATGCCACCCATATCTTTTGTCTCCTATAGCCTCTTCATCTCCCTTCACCTTCCTCCCCAAGTGCCATGATATGCTCTTCAGATTTCAGAAATGAAAATAATATTCTCTGCATGGTTCTTTTCTTTCTTCTTCTCTGGCTCTGTCTCTCTCTTGCCCACCCTCCCTCCCTCCCTTCCTTTCTTGTCTCACACAGAGATTTGGAAGTTGGCCTCTATTGAAATGGTTTGTTTAAAATAAAAACAAACAAACAGCTAAAGTTTAAAGTTCAAAGTTGTTCAAGTGAATCATTGATAACTCATCAGTTGAAAGCTATTGCTAATTCAGATTCCCATCTACAAAGTGGAACTCATGCAGAGAATGTGAAATACTATACAATCCAGTCATTGGCACCAGTCAATGAAGTTTGATTTACCACTTCTTTCTCTAGGTATGTCACATAGTTCTGGGGTTAAGACCAGCTACTCCAGAAGAAGAAGGACAAATTATTAGGTAAGTTTATAGTTTCAATCTGTGTATTTTTCATTATATAGTTGAAATTTCTGACACCTGAAATATATTGTTAATAAGTAACAGCATGTCCCATTTTAATACAGTCATTACGGTGACACCTTGTTTCTCCAAATTAATTTCATGTTGAAATATTTTTGTTAAAGTAATTTCCTAACTAAGGGATTGGATTAATTTAGAAATCAGATTCTCGTTAGCATTAAAATTGTATTGAGTACTGAATTTATTATTTTTTGAAATAAGACATTTTATACAAAAGATAAAAGGTAGCAATTTTTCCTTACTACAAAACAATTCATGTTTATTGTAGAAAGGTTATAAAGTAGAACTAAACAAAAAGAAGCAAAAAAATGCCCACCACCTCTGTATTTACAGGTAATTGCTGTTGACATTTTTTTCAGCATTATTGAGGTATAATTGACATCTAATATTGTAAGATATTTAAAGCGTACAGTGTGATTTGATATATGTATCCATTGTGAAAGGATTCCCTTCATCAAATTAACACATCCATCACTAGCCCCTCACATACTTTTTTGGTGTGTGTGAGAATATTTAAGTTCTACTCTTCAGTCATACACTATAGTGTTAATCAACTGTAGTCACCATGCTGTACATTACATCCGCAGACTTGATTCATCTTATCATAAAAGTTTGTACCCTTTTTTATCACCCTTTCTCTATATCCCCCAACCCCCAACAACCACTTTTCTACTCTCTGTTTCTGAATTAGACTTTTTTAAGATTCTACATATAAGTGCTATACCTTGCAGTATCTGTCTGTCTTTGTCTGGCTTATTTCACTTAGTATAAATTCCTTTCATCCTCATCCATGTTGCTGTAAATGACAGGATTTCCTTCTTAAGACTAGATAATAGTCCATTGTATATATGTACCACATTTTGTTTATCCATTCATTGTTGGACACTTAGGTTGTTTTCATACCTTGACTTTTGTGAATAATCCTTCAAAGAATATGGAAGTAAAGCTATCATCTTCAAGATAATGATTTTGCTTCCTTTGGTTATATATCCAGAAGTGAGATTGCTGGATTATATGGTAGTTCTTTTTTTAAATCTCATGTGAAACCTTTTTTTTATAGTGGCTATTCCAGTTTACAGTGTACAAGGGTTCCTTTTTCTCTACATCTTTGCCAGTGTATATTATCTCTTGTGTTTTTGATAATAACCATACTGACAGGTGTGAGGTGGTACCTCATTGTGTTTTGATTTGTATTTCCCTAATGATTAGTGAGGTTAAATATCTTTTCATGTAGCTGTTGGCCATTTGTATGTCTTTTTTTAGAAAAATGTCTATTTTAGGTTCTTTGTTATTTTTATTATTCTTATTATCTTACTATTAAGTGATACGAATTTCTTATACTTTTTTTTGGATATAATCCCCTATCAGATTTGTGGTTTGCAAATATTTCCTCCCATCCCATAGATTGACTTTTCATTTTGTTGATGGTTGCACTATTGACATTTTTATATACGTATACCCACGTGTTTATGCCTTTGTTGGAATTTGTAGTTTTTTTTAAATAAGAAAACTTCAAAATATTGTTTTATTTTTGGCCTCCATTTTCACTGCAGATCATATCAAATGATACTTTTACATATCAGTAAAGCCTCTTATAATTTAAATGACTGGCTAATAGGCCCTTTTCATCCCCTATTTTTAATCTCTATTTTTCTTTAGTATAATTTAGAAATAAAGTCTGTATGCCTTTGGTTAGATATGTATTTAGGCAAAATTACTTGTGGTGAAATATCTTTATAATAGGCCTGCACGTTTTTATGGCTATGATTCAATATTTAATACATCAAGTATCCTTCATTGCTTGAGTGTTACACCATTATACTCTACATTTGTGTAGAAAGTTTCAGAAACAGGACAGAATCTCTAATAAACTTCGCTTTTAAAATAAATTCAATACATAGTTTGTTACTTACTCTTAAAAGTAGTGTGTATACAAATTTTTCAGTAGTTTTTTCTGGTGTAGGATTGCTTGATAAAAGAGAGTTTACTGAAATAGGGGTGCCTGGGTGGCTCAGTCAGTTAACCGTCTGCCTTCAGCTCAGGTCGTGATCCCAGGGTCCTGGGATCAAGTCCCATGTTGGGCTCCCTGCTCAGCGGAGAGCCTGCTTCTCCCTCTCCCTCTGCCTGCTGCTCTGCCTACTTTTGCTCTCTATCTCTCTGTCAAATAAATAAATAAAATCTTTAACCAAAAAAAAAAAAAAGTTTACTGAAATAGAGTTGTTTGGAATACCTGAGAACAGGATTATGTAGTCAACATTTAAAGAAGAATGCCAGTTGAGGTTCAGATTAATTGAAGTAGCAAAGTATATTTTCCAGCTTTTTAAAATGGATTTTTTTTAAAAATCGTTATTTTTTAAAAGAATATTAAGGAAAATCCATTTTTTAAAATGTTCTTTTCATAAAAACGCTTGTCTCATGTAGTCTTTTTAATTTTCATGTTCAGAAGACTCATTCTTGTTTATAATAATCATATGTTGATAATGTCTTGATTTTTTTCTGATTTTTAGCTATCATAAAATAAAATTTTAAAAAATATTTAAGTGTACAAATGAGATATTGTAAAGAAATACTGAAAGACTTTTATATAGCTGCAGTAGCTTTTTTTTTTTCTTACAATATTGCAGTCTAATTTCATCACATACTAATACCTTCTGAAGTCAGCATGACTTACCATAGATACTAAGAATGCTACTGAGATAAGCACCAGGTGATGTATGGAATTGTTGAATCACTATATTGTACACCTGAAACTAATATAACACCGTATGTTAACTAACTGATATTAAAATAAAAACTTAGGGGCGCCTGGGTGGCTCAGCCGGTTAAGCTGCTGCCTTCGGCTCAGGTCATGATCCCAGGGTCCTGGATTGAGTCCCACATCGGGCTCCCTGCTCAGTGGGGAGCCTGCTTCTCCCTCTGCCTGCCTCTCTGCCTACTTGTTCTCTCTCTCTCTCTATGTCAAATAAATAAGTAAAATCTTAAAATAATAATAATAATAATAAAAAACTTAAAAAAAAAAGAAATGTTGATTAAAAAAAAAAAAAAGGAGGGATGCCTGGGTGGCTCAGTCAGTTAATCATCTGCCTTCGGCTCAGGTCATGATCCCAGGGTGCTGGGATCAAGTCCCATATCGGGCTCCTTGCTCAGTGGGGGGCTTGCTTCTCTCTCTGCCTGCTACTCCCCCTGCTTCTGCTTTTTCTCTCTCTCTGTCTCACTCTCTGACAAATAAAATTAAAAAAAAAAATTTTTTTTTAAAGGAAAGCTATATAGCACAGTATATATATTTCTTGGCTTAATTATTTTGCAGATGCTTATAGCATCCCTATTTAAAAATATAATGTTGGCATAATCTCATGTTTTTATAGAACTTTATTCTACTTGCATTATTTCATCTGTTCCTTAGAATAACTGCATTAAATTAATGTCACCATCCCATTTTATAAAAGAGGAAACTGATATTCACAGAAGTTGAGGAACTTATCAAAAATTGCATGGAAGTGGCAGAATCAAGTCTAGAACTTTTTTCATCATTGAAAACAAATGATCTGCTTTCTGTATTCCTTATTTTTATTTTTTTATTTTTTTATTTTTTAAAGATTTTATTTATTTGACAGAGAGACACAGCAAGAGAGGGAACACAAGCAGGGGGAATGGGAGAGGGAGAAGCAGGTTTCCCGCTGAGCGGGGAGCCCGATGTAGGGCTTGATCCCAGGACCCTGGGATCATGACCTGAGCTGAAGGCAGACGCTTAACAACTGAGCCACCTAGGCTCCCCTGTATTCCTTATTTTAAAATAAATCTGAATTTTAAATTCTAGATTCCAAATTGATTAATTTCATTTGTGATTTTTGAGTTTTGTTTTATTTTACCTCCATTTCACTTCTAAAAATTCATTTGAATTTTTAGGATGATTTTTAAAAGATGAATCAGGTTGGTAAATAAGCAATGAGGTGAAAGAAATATTTGTCTCTAACATAAAGGGTCAGTAATTTGTTTCAAAATTAGTATCATGACTTCTGCAGTGGCTGAGTGAAGAGCTCAGCAAATCCTCTCCCTCAGAAGCAACTGGACAAAATATAACACTGTACAGGGTGCCTGGGTGGCTCAGTCGGTTAAGCGTCTGCCTTCGGCTCAGGTCGTGATCCCGGGGTCCTGGGATTGAGCCCCGCATCGGGCTCCCTGCTCGGCAGGAAGCCTGCTTCTCCCTCTCCCACTCCCCCTGCTTGTGTTCTCTCTCTAGCTGTCTTTCTCTCTTTCAAATAAATAAAACCTTTAAAATATATATATATAACACTGTACAAAATTGTCAGCCAACTATTTCAGGACTCTGGAAACTGACCTAAGGTATTCAACAAGTTGAGAAGCATTTATTCAAGAAAAACTACTAAACCTTGGTAAGAATAATGGGAATCCATAGTAATTTTACCTAGGGCTGATCCCATTCCCTCCTACCCAACATGATAGTTTTACCAAGGCAGAGATGACAGGGCTGACTTGATTTGGAATAGAGCAGGGATGAATGCCTGCCTAAGAGAATTGTAACAAACAAACAGTGATCATGGTGGCAAATAGTCAAGGAACATCATTAGCTTGGGGTTGAGATACTGGTTAAGGAAAGCAACAAACTGAGATACCAGTCAAAAGTTTAACAAAGAAATCCAGAGAACAAGACAACCATAGTATGTATTGATAAACTTCCCCATATCACAAATGATCTGGAAGGCTGCTCATATATACAAGGCTATGCACAAGCTCAGCAGAAACCAAAGAGGGTCTTAGCTATCTGTTAATTCCTGATTGAATGTAAGGCCTTGCACATGCAGAAAATAAAAACCTAGGAAGTTTTGTAACCTGCCTGAACTTTGCATCATTTCCCAAACTGAACTGATGCATCAAGAAAAAGGTGCAAGTGTCACTGGCTCAAGATGTTTCAGCACAGCCCCTCACCAGTCATTGGCTGACCAGTAAGTTATGCTGTCCTCAAGGAAGCCAATAATGAAGAAAACTGAACAGCCTCACACTGCAGGGGAAACACTCTATAGAATTAGTCCAGGAAGTCACAAGGCAAAACACACAGGTAGTATCAGAATCCAGAGTTGGTGAAATATATTATCAAATATGTCCAGTTCTCAGTAACAGAAGATGATGAAACATGCAACAAAATAGGAAAATGTGACCTGTGGTGGTGGTGGGGACACTCATTAATAGAGGTAGCCCCAGATTGACTTAGAACACAAAGACTTCAAAGCCGTATTGTAAATGCTTTCACTGCTAATGGAAGCTTTGTTTAAAGAATTAAAGGAAAGTATAATGACAGTAACTAATCAAATATAAAATATCAACAGATAGAAATTTTAAAAGTGATCTAAATGGAAATTCTGGAGTTGAAAATTATAATAAATGAAAATTCACCACAGTGAGTCAGCAACAGATTGGAGGTGCAGAGAAATAACCAGCAAAATAGAATATAATTAAATAGATTTTTCCAATATGAAGAACAGGGAAAATAATAATGACCAGAACCTGAGATATATGGAACACCAGGGACAACTATATCAATACACACATAATGGAATTCCCAAAAGGAGAGAAAGGAGCAGAAAAAAATATTTGGTGAAATAATGGCCAGACCTCCTAAAATTGCTTTAAGTTGTTAATCCAAGAAGCTCAACGAACTGCAAAGAGGTTAAAAACAGAGATCCACATCTAAACATATCACAAACTGTTCAAAGCTACAAAGAGAAAATCCTAAAAGTAGGAAGAGAAAGGTTACTCCTTCTGTAGAAGGCAACCCCAATAAGATTAACAGCTGACCATTTTTTTATAGAAATGGTGGAGGTCAGTAGGCAGTGGGATGACATTCAAAGTGCTGAAGGGGGAAAAACTGTCAACCCAGAATTCTTTATCCGGCAGAACTATCCTTCAGAAATTAAGGTAATTTGAAAACATTCTCATATAAACACTGTTGCTAGTAAACACTTAAATACTGAAGGATTAAAACACTTAAAATACTGAAGGAACTTCTTCATGCTAAAACAAAGTGACCCCAAACAATAATTTGAACTATACAAAGAAATATAGAGCACCAGTAAACATAATTACATACTTAATAAGGCAGTATAAATATGTTTTTCTGTTTCATCCTTTTAATTTAAAATATAAAATCATGAGACAATAATTTGAAAGCTATGTTGTTCTTACAGCATAAAAAGATGTCATATGCATGATGATAATACAACCAAAAGAATAGGAAGTAGAACTATATTTGAGCAGCTTCTATAATTTACTGGAATAAATTGGTATTAATCTGAAATAGCATGTGTTAAGCTTTATTTTGTACCTCTAGAGCAACCAGTAAGAAAATAATCCAAAATATAGTTTCTTTAGAAAAATAATTAAAATGATATAGTAGGAAACAATCTACTTAACACAAAAGAAGGAAGTAAAGGAGGAATAGAAAAACAAATAAAAATACTTGAGAGGAGTAGAAAACAAGTAATAAAATGGTAGGCACAAATCCATATCAATAATTACCTTAAATATAAATGGATTAAACAATTATCAAAAGCTAAAGATAGACTGATATTTTTGGGGCACCTGGGTGGCTCAGTCGTTAAGCTTCTGCCTTCGGCTCAGGTCATGATTCCAGGGTCCTGGGATCGAGCCCTACATCGGGCTCCCTGCTCCATGGGAAGCCTGCTTCTCCCTCTCCCACTCCCTCTGCTTGTGTTCCCTCTCTCGCTATGTCTCTCTCTCTCTTAAATAAATAAATAAATAAAATCTTTAAAAAAAAAAATAGACTGATATTTTTAATCCAAATACTTGAAATTCAAGGACACAAATAGGTTGAAAGTAAAATGATGAAAGAGATATAACCAGACACATAGTAACCATAAGAGAGCTGGAGTGGATATACCAGCATTAGGAAAAAATAGCTTTTTAGGCAAAGAATTATTATTACAGGCGGACATTTTATAATGATAAAAGTTTTAATTCATCAGGAAGATATAAAAATTGTAAATACATGTGCATCCAGCAGCACAATACCACCCAACAACAGCAGAGTACATATTCAAGTACACATGCTATATTGTTAAGCCATGGATTATTATATTATGTCTCATTGGCTAACTTTGGTCCAATACCTGGCTTATACAGCCTGCAAGCTAGGAATGGTTTTTTTCTTAACACTGTTTTTGTACACTGAGAACCCAAAGCCTGGCTGAGAGAAGTTAAAATCTAAAGATAGGTCAGTTGAAGCTATTGAGACTGAGGAATAGAAAGAAAAAAGAATGAAGGGAAATGAACAGAGCTTACTAGACCTATGAAATAGCAGCAACCATATTGGCATACACGTGATAGGAATCCCAGAAGGAGAGGAGGGAAAGTGGCAGAATATTTGAAGAAATAATGGCCCCAAACTTCCCAAATTTGACAAAAGATGTGAACCTAAACATTCAAAAAGCTCATTGAACTCCAAGAAGGATAAAACTCTTAAGTTACTCCCACCAAGACACATTATAATCAGGTGGTCAGAAGCCTAGGGACAGAGAAAATTTTAAAAGCAACAAGAGAAAAGTTACACATACAGTAGATCCTCAATAAGATTAACAGCAAGTTTCTCATCAGAAATCTTGGAATCTAGAAAAGCAGAATGGTACTTTTATTCTTTATCTCGAAAAAATATTTTTTCAAGAGAGATTTGGCTTTTAAGTTGAATTCTTGTATGTGACACTAAAAGCATTAAGCAACCAAAGAAAAAATAGATAAATTTGACTCATTAAAATTTAAAACTTCTTTTTATCAAAGGACGTTGTCAAGAAAGTAAAAAGACAGCCTGCAAAATGGGAGATAATATTTGGAAATCATAGATCTGCCAGAGGTCACGTAACCAGAATATAGACAGAACTCCTACAGCTCACCAACAAAAAGAAAACTAAAAACTGGGCAAGGGACTTGAATACACATTTCTCCAGAGATGACATACAGATGGTCATCAGGCACATAAAAAGTTGCTCAAAATCATTAGTCATTAAGGAAATGCAACTCAAAACCACAATGATTCTACTTTGCATTTACTAGGATGTTTATAATTTTAAAAATGGACAATAAATTCTGTGAGGTTATGGAGAAATTAGGGCACTGATAACATCGCTGGTGGAAATGTAAAATGGTGTAACTGCTATGCAAAAAAAATTGGTAGTTCCTCAACTACCATGTAACCTGGCAATTCCACTTCTAGATAGATACCCCAAACAGTTGAAAACAGGAACTCAAATGTTTGTGCACAAATGTTCATAGCAACACAATACACATTAGCCAGTAAGTGGAAACTGTCCAAATAGCCATCAGTGGATGAATGGATAAACAAAATGTCGTATATACATACTATGGAAAATTATTCAGCCTTACAAAGGAATGGTATATGTACTCATGCATGCAACAACATGGATGAACCTTACAAATGAAAGAAGCCAAATAAAGAAGGTCACATTGAATGATTTCCTTTATATGAAATATCCAGAATAGGTAAATGAATAGATACAGAAAGAATGGTGATTATCAAAGGCTCGAGGAAGGTAGTAATAGGAAATAACCGCCTAATGTATAACTACTCAGTTGGGATGTATGAGAATGTTTTGGAGAAATACACATAGCATAGAAGTGACTGTTTTAAAGCATACAATTCAATGGCATTAGTACATTCAAAATATGCAACCACCACCTTATGTTATGAATTTCTCCTTCATAAAAACAGACTTTAAAATCACGATGTGATGCCACTTCACACCCACTTGAACCTTTATGATAGAAAAGATAGACAGTAACAAGCATTGCCAAGAATATGACAAAACTAGAACCATTATACATTACTGATGGAAATGTTAAATGGTGCCGCCACTTTGGAGAATAGCTTGCCAATTTCAAAGTATCAGATGTTAGATGGATAAACAAAATGTGGTGTATACCTACCTGTGGGATGCATTATAAATAGTATTTGGCTCAAGTCAGTTAAGCAGCCAGGCGACTCTTGATTTTGGCTCAGGTCATGATCTCTGGGTCCTGGGATTGAGCCCTGTGTCAGGTTGTGTGCTCAGTGGGGAGTCTGCTTGAGATTCTCTCTCTACCTCTCCCTCTGCCCCTCCCCCCCACTCATGCTCACTCTGTAAATAAATCTCTTTAAAAAATAGTATTTGGAATGGAATAACAAAGCACAAAGTAATGATACCTGCTACAGCGTAGGTGAACCTCAAAAAAATGGTAAGTCAAAGAGGACAGATGTAAAAGACCATGTGTTCTATTATTCCATTTATATGAAATGTTCAGAAAAGGGAAATTTGTAAGAGACAGAAAATAGACTAGTGGTTTCCTGGGCTGAGGGTGGTAACATGAATTGACTAAAAGTGGACACAGGATAGCTTTTGGGGGTAATGGAAATGTTCTAGAATTGGATTGTTGGATTGTGGTGATAGTTGCACATGTCGATAAATTTACCACAATCATTGAGTTATACTCTTAGTTCAGGTAAATTTTATGTTAGGTAAATTATTCCTCAGTAAAACTATTTTTTAAAACATCAGGTATGAAGCTTGATAGTGGTGTTAAGACTCCTGAAATTGACTTATCAGTGTTTCACTAATTGAAACTATGGCAGTCTCCCAAGTATATCTGTGTCATGTTTTTACTTTGTAAAAATTTCTGATAACTTCTGGATGTGTGTGTGGTCATCTGTTTCATATACCATTTGATGTACTGAATTTATTTTGTATGTACAGAGGATGGTTAGAACGAGAGAGCAGGTATGGTCTGCAACCAGGACACAATTGGTTTATCATCTCCATGCAGTGGTGGCAGCAATGGAAAGAATATGTCAAATATGTGAGTATGATTCCCCTTTATCTACATATTTCGTAGAATTTTCAACTCCATCAGACTTCGTGTGACTACTGACCAGGAATAAAATGCTTCAATATAGATAAGGATTTGAAGGGGGAAGAAATGAATACCTTTGTGGTACTTCTACGGACTAAGCCCTGTGCTTAAACTTCCACATAAATTTCCTCCCTTGCAACAACTCTGCGAGGAAGGTAATAATGGACATGGGGGTGCATGCATATGCACCTTACGTAGCTCAGTTAATCCTCACAGTATCCCTGGGAGGAAGGTGGTATGAACTCATTTTACCTGTGATGAACCTGAGGCTGGCATTAAAGGTAACCTAAATACAGGGTGGAAGTTCTGGGATCAAACCTAAGGACTGACTTTTAAGCCAGTGGTGTCTCAACCACATCAATTACATTATCCTTCATTTGTTCACCTTTTTCGTCAAAATGTTGAAGACCCTTGGGTAAGAAGTACTGATTTTTCTTTCTTTTAAATTTAAATTTTATTGTTATGTTAATCACCATACATCATTAGTTTTTGATGTAGCGTTCCATGATTCATTGTTTGTGCATAACACCCAGTGCTCCATGCAGAACGTGCCCTCTTTAATACCCATCACCAGGCTAACCCATCCCCCCACCCCCCTCCCCTCTAGAACGCTCAGTTTGTTTTTCAGAGTCCATCGTCTCTCATGGTTCGTCTCCCCCTCCGATTTCCTCCCCTTCATTCTTCCCCTCCTGCTATCTTCTTTTTTTTTTTTTCTTAACACATATTGCATTATTTGTTTTCAGAGGTACAGATCTGTGATTCAACAGTCTTGCACAATTAACAGCGTTCATCATAGCACATACCCTCCCCAATGTCTATCACCGAGCCACCCCATCCCTCCCACCCCACCCCCCACTCCAGCAGCCCTCAGTTTGTTTCCTGAGATTAAGAATTCCTCGTATCAGTGAGGTCATATGATACATGTCTTTCTGTGATTGACTTATTTCACTCGGCATAACACCCTCCAGTTCCATCCACGTCGTTGCAAATGGCAAGATCTCATTCCTTTTGATGGCTGCATAATATTCCATTGTATATATATACCACATCTCCTTTATCCATTCATCTGTCGATGGACATCTTGGCTATTTCCACAGTTCGGCTATTGTGGACATTGCTGCTATAAACATCGGGGTGCACGTACCCCTTCGGATCCCTACATTTGTATCTTTGGGGTAAATACCCAGTAGTGCAATTGCTGGATCGTATGGTAGCTCTATTTTCAACTTTTTGAGGAACCTCCATACTGTTTTCCAGAGTGGTTGCACCAGCTTGCATTCCCACCAACAGTGTAGGAGGGTTCCCCTTTCTCCACATCCCCGCCAACATCTGTTGTTTCCTGAGAAGTATTGATTTTCTATTTAAAAAAGTTAATTTTAGGACTTACATTAGAACTCAATTTCTAAATGATAATCTGCCATTTTTCCAAATAAAGAATTCAAAGAGAAAATCCTCATTAGTGAATATTCTCATCTTACTTAGAATGGATTTTTCTTCAGAATTAAAAGACTCAGAGTAATGCCAGGAATCAAATTTCTCCATATTTAGAGACCCAGTTGATTAATATAGAATCCTTGTTAGTTACCAAATGATCACTAACCTGATTATTTAATTTATATTTTTTCTTTTCTTTTTTTTTAAGATTTTATTTATTTGACAGAGACACAGTGAGAGAGGGAACACAAGCAGGGGGAGTGGGAGAGGGAGAAGCAGCTCCCCGCTGAGCAGGGAGCCCGATACGGGGCTCAATCCCAGGACCCCAGGATCATGACCTGAGCAGAAGGCCAACGTTTAACGACTGAGCCACCCAGGCGCACAATTTATATTTTTTTTCACCTGGGTGGCTCAGTTGTTAAGCGTCTGCCTTTGGCTCAGGTCATGATCCTGGGGTCCTGGGATCGAGCCCTGCATTGGGCTCCCTGTTCAGCGGGGAGCCTGCTTCTCCCTCTCACATTCCCCCTGCTTGTGTTCCCTCTCTCACTGTCTCTCTGTCAAATAAATAAATAAATAAATAAACATATTTTTTTCTATATGTCTTTTTCTGTCATTGTTTATTTATCAGAATATTGGTAGACTGTTTATATTATTGACTTCATTATTCTGCTTGGTTCTTTTTCTATTTTGCAGAGTTTAATATTGTGTTTTCACATACAAAATACATTAATCAATGTTGTTGAAGGAGTAAAAAAGTAGGCAAATGACTTCAAACCTTGTAGGTACATGATGATAATGATGGTGATTGTTAAGTAGAATATGAAAACATTGGGGTAAAGCATCCCAGTCTATTTTGAAATGCTTTCTGTCCTTTATGTTCTTAGATTGGCCTTAGAATGAATGGTTATTAATATTTTACTGGCTGCAGACACAAAGTGTAACCTCGTTTTGTGTTTTGAAGTATTAGTTTTTGTTTCCTATAGGAACACAGTAGAGGTCTTGTTCTTCACAGCACATCCCTTATAAACAGAAGTGCACTGCCAAGAACACAAACCTGATTTGCTCTTGCCTGCCATAACCCTTCTTGCACTAAAAGAATTAGTGGAGGGTGGTAAGGGAGAGATGTGGAGGGGGAAGTCTGCACTTAAGTATCATATTCTCTCCACTGTGGCATTCTGTGTTATTGTCTAGTATGTGTCTGTCAAATGCAGACTTTAAAAAAATGAAACTGGCTGGGGGCATCTGGGTGGCTCAGTCGGTTAAGCGTCTGACTCTTGATTTCACTGGGGTCCTGGGATCAAGCCCCATGTAGGCTCCCAGCTCAGCAGGGAGTCCTGCTTCTCTCTCTTTCCCTCTGCCCTGCTCATGCTCTCTCGCTCTCAAATAAATAAAATCTTAAAAAAAAAAAAAATTCAAATCCCTTTTTTAAAAAGTGACATCCTGGGCCTTGTCTGTAAAATGAATCTCAAGACAGTTACCTCCATCACAGGAGGTTATGAAGATTAAAGGAGTTGATACATGCTAAGCGTTTTAGAACAGTGTCTGGCACATAGTAAGTACTTAATAAGTTATCAGCTAATAGTCTGAGAAAACAGTATAGGATAATAGTAGTGAGCTTGTACTCCCTGTGTTAGAGTCCTGGTCCTGCTACTTGTGGTATGACCTTGAACAAGTTACTTAGCCTTTCTCTGCCTCAGTTTCCTCATACAAACAACAGGGTTAATAATGCTACCTATTTCAATAGGGTTGTTACAAAGAATTAAATAAATTAACACATGTGAAGCACTTAGCCCCAAGACTGGCAAGTAGGACCCTATGTAAAGTTAGAGGAAGTAATGGTAGTCATACTAGCAGTGGTTTTAGCAAAGCAGTAGCAGTCGTAGTTAGTGATTTACATTTGCCTTTTCAGTATATATGGCAATTTGGGCAAATGCTTTATTTAAGAAAAACAAATCGGTGTTTTTAATGTGTTGGATAATTTCCTCTGGGCTTAGTCTGCCCACCTAATAAGATATCAGTGAGCTTTAGTTAATGTCTCTTCATAAAACGGCATATCTGCTTATGTGAATTACTAATTGTCTGTGAGGGCAGACTGTATCTTTCAGACAGTAGTGTGCCTAAATAGAGACTAAGGGAGCAGGAAAAATAAGCAATCCTTTCTCAGAAGTGGTTTGCCTCAGATATGAATGATTGACTTGAGCTTGAATATTCGATCTGCTCATGAGATCTGTTCCTTCTTTAATGAGCCAAAGTTTTTTCTACCATGTGAAATCTCCTTTTGTACGAATGTAAATGGGGAGAAATGGTGAAATCTTTTCTGTTTGTCATCATTGTATATATTTTCGTCTTCCCTCCTGTTTGAGAACTGAGGGAGCAGCTCTTACTACTCAATTACAGATTTTACTGTTTATTATGTATTATTGGTTGTTATGTGACTTTGGAGTTAGAAAGCACTTTAAGCACTTCTCTTTTCTAAATTTACAAACAAAGCCTCTAAGGGCCCTTTAGGTTTTGTAATTGCACAGAGTTGTATTGGGCAATTACTTTATTACCTGATCTAGATTTCTAGAGTTCAGGTCTCTTGACTCCTACCTTAGTACTTTTTCCATTACTCCATACTATCTTCCATTTTTCAAAAACCAGCACTGCAGACTAATGAAATGTAAAATTGGCATAACTAGTAGTTGTTTAAGTTCATTAATACTTGTAGTATTCATATGTATAGAAAAAAGTAGCATCATCACTGAAAGAAGAAAGTGAATCCTGACCCTTATTTTGGAACATCATTAACCACTAATAAAACTCAAAAGAAATCATGACATGCTCAAAATAGAATTATCTTATATTAAAGTGCCACATAGCACTTTTAGGAATCATTGACTCAGAGAAGGAGGAAATTTTTCACCATCAGTGAAACTTGACCTACCTAGAGACCTATCTTCTGAAAACACAGAATAGTTGCTAATAGTTCCAGAAGCAGAAGTCAGTAAAAACAAAACAAGACCCTTTGACATTTAAGGGGAAAAATTTCCTGGAGCAACGGGAAATAACACTCAGAGCCAGTGGCTATGTATGTGACCATCATTGGTTTGTTTAACATGTAGAAGGAAAGTAGTCATAAGATTAGTCAACTGAAAATGTTGACAATTTCACTAAAAGCCAAGGGTGGAAGCAATGACCTGAAAAATAGAGCAGAGAAGGGGGAAGAAGAAAGAACCTGAGTGATGGTGACAGTTTCAGACAGTGCCTGACACTGAGAGCAGTAGATTCCTAGAATAGAAAAGCCAGACAGTGAGAAGATAGACCGCTGTAGTTGGAACATTGGAAAATAAGTGAAGAAGAGCTTTTAATTCTCTATCTAAAAAGGGTATCATTCACTGCGCCATGTTAAAAGTATATAGTATAGTGTGCAGTCACTGGTGAAAGCTTGCAGTCTCTGATAAGCTATTACAATTATTCTGTTGAATTATTGTAAAACTCTAACAGATTTAACAGATTTAATGCTGGTAATATTTTTATCACCCCGTTTTCTTACCAGTGATATCTATAGATTTCATCCTAAGGACTAAGTTGTTCAGAAAAGAAATAAGAATGGTTTCATGTAAATTTTCTTTAGAAGTATAAGCTATATATAAGATTTCCAAAGCCTGGGGGCCTGGGTGGCTCCCTCGATTAAGTGTCTGCCCTCAGCTCAGGTCATAATCTGGGGTCCTGGGACTGAGCCCTGAGTTGGGCTCCCTGCTCAGCTGGGAGTCTGCTTCTCCCTCTCCCTCTGTCTACTTGTGCTCTCTCTGTCAAATAAATAAATAAAATCTTTAAAAAAATTTTTAAATACAATTCCAAATATTTCTCTTTGAAATTCTGTTAAATGTCAAACTCAGAAAAATGAAACAAGACGAAACCAGAGAGGGAGACAAACCATAAGAGACTTTTTTTTTTTTACATTCTTTTTTTAAAAATTTTATTATGTTATGTTAATCACCATACATTACATCATTAGTTTTTGATGTAGTGTTCCATGATTCATTGTTTGTGCATAATACCCAGTGCTCCATGCAGAATGTGCCCTCTTTAATGCCCATCACCAGGCTAACCCATCCCCCCACCCTCCTCCCCTCTAGAACCCTCAGTTTGTTTCTCAGAGTCCATAGTCTCTCATGGTTCATCTCCCACTCTGATATCCCCCCTTCATTTTTCCCTTCCTACTATCTTCTTTTTTTTTTTTTTTTTTTTAAACATATAACGTATTGGGGCGCCTGGGTGGCTCAGTCGTTAAGTGTCTGCCTTCGGCTCAGGTCATGATCCCAGGGTCCTGGGATCGAGCCCTGCATCGGGCTCCCTGCTCAGAGGAGAGCCTGCTTCTCCTTCTCCCACTCCCCCTGCTTGTGTTCCCTCTCTCTCTGTCTCTCTGTCAAGTAAATAAATAAAATCTTTAAAAATATATATATATAATGTATTATTTGTTTCAGAGATACAGGTCTGTGATTCAACAGTCTTACACAATTCACAGCGCTCACCATAGCACATACCCTCCCCAATGTCTATCATTCAGCCACCCCATCCCTCCCACCCACCCCCACTCCAGCAACCCTCAGTTTGTTTCCTGAGATTAAGAATTCCTCATATCAGTGAGATTGTATGATACATGTCTTTCTTTGATTGGGGGCACCTGGTGGCTCAAGAGTCAGTTAAGTATCTGACTCTTGATCTCAGTTCAGGTCTTGATCTCAGGGTAGTGTGTTCAATCAAGTCCTGTGTTGGGCTCCATGCTGGGTGTGGAGCCTACGTAAAAAAAAATTATTGTGAAAGTTCACATAGCTGGTAAGTCAGAGCGCTGCCCTTAATTCTAACTATATACTCCACACTATTTTTTATGTGTACATATGTTTTCAGTCACAAAAAAATAAAGGAAACACATAAAAATATCAACTGTAGTTAATGCTAAATGATGGGGTCATTTAGCATATTTGTGATATTTTTCTATATTTCCTACAGTGACAATGTAATCTGTAATAAGAAAAAGAATAAATATTAATTTTTTAATATAAAAAAACCTTCCATGATTTTCAGTTTTCAACAGAATAAAGCCTAAATTACCTTGTGTTGGGGGCACCTGGCTGGCTGGCTGGCTGGCTCAATCGGTAGAACATGCGACTCTTGATCTTAGGGTCATGCTTTTAAGGTCCACATTGGACGTAGAGCTTACTTTAAAACATAATAAACAAACAGGGGCGCCTGGGTGACTCAGTTGAGTGTCCGACTGTTGATTTCGGCTCAGGTCGTGATCTCAGGGTCAGGAGGTCGAGACCCATGTTGGGCTCCACACTTGGCAGGTAGTCTGCTGAGGATTCTCTCTCCCTCTCCTTCTGCTCCTCCCCACCCTACCCCCACCCCCTGCTTCCCTCTGCAATAATAAATAAATAAATCTTTAAAAAATAAACAGGGGCGCCTGGGTGGCTCAGTCAGTTGAGTGTCTGCCTTCAGCTCGGGTCATGATCCCGGGGTCCTAGGATGGAGCCCCACATGGGGCTCCCTGCTCATCAGGGACCCTGCTTCTCCCTCTCCCTCTGCCTGTTGCTTTGCCTACTTGTGCTGTCTCTCAAATTAATAAAATCTTGAAAGATAAAAAAAGATTTTTTTAAAAAATTAAATAAACACATACGTACATACATACATCACTCACTCACTTTCTGTCACAGAGTCCTTTGCAGTATGTGTTCCCAGTCTGCCTTACCAGTTTTATTTATACAAACTCTTCCCCTTGGAAAAAACTAAAATTTAGTTATACATTAAAATGTTCTTAATTGGGGCACCTGGGTGGCTCAGTCGTTGAGCTTCTGCCTTCAGCCCAGGTCATGATCCCAGGGTCCTGGGATCGAGCCCCACATCGGGCTCCCTGCTCCGCGGGGAAGCCTGCTTCTCCCCCTCCCACTCCCCCTGCTTGTGTTCCCTCTCTCACTGTCAAAAAATAAATAAAATCTTTAAAAAAAAAGTTCTTAATTGGCAGTAGCTAACTACAGGAGGATTAGAAGCAATAGATAATTTGGGGATTCATTTTTGAAGGCTGCTTAGTTCTTGGATTATTAAATTGTACCTTTTAATCTCTTACTTCGTGATTTTTAGGATGCCAGCCCTGTTGTAATTGAGCCATCATCTGTTCTGAATGGAGGAAAATATTCATTGGGAACAGCGGTACATTGTATAGAGCAGAGTGAAGATAGAATCGGAGGAGGCAGCCTCACTTACGTGAACACCACAGAAGAGAAATTTTCAGACAACATTTCTTCTGCATCTGAAGCCTCAGAAACTGCCGGCAGTGGTAAGTATAGCTTGTTTCCCATAAAGTTTATTGAGGGTCACTTCTTAAAGGAGTATACTTTGTCAGAAATGTGCTTCGTAGGATATAATCAGGCTTCTATTCACAGAAATAAGTTTTGAATGAAATGATCAATTACAAAATTCTTGAATACATTAGTAGCTTTACAAAAAGAAACTCTTCTATATTCTACTTCATTAATCTCTCAATTTGAAAATATGTTCACTGTTGGGGTACCTGGCTGGCTCAGTCAGTAGAGCATGAAACTCTTGATCTTAGGGTTGTGGTTCAAGGCCCACATTGGGCGTGGACCTACTTAAAATAAATAAGTTCATTTGTAAAAAAAAAAAAAAGAAAGAAAATATTTTCACTGTTTTCATTGATTAAAGCTACTTCTCTCCGTATTGCTATTAAATTATTTTGTCAATAATTTGGAAAGACAATTTTTGAGAAAAGACCGTTTTTGAGAAAATCTAAAATTCCATCTCCAAGACTTTCTCTGCCTTCATTGGATTAAATGCACCCTCATATCAGATTCTACAGACATTTCAGGCTGGAATTGGGGGATTATTTTTTTAAACTATTGAGAAAAAGTCCTAATGCTTCCCATAATCCCCTACAGTCTTTGGTAGGACTAAAACTAAAAACTAAAAAAACACTAAAACTCAGTGTTTCTACACATTTGGGGAAAATGCTTTGATGTTTGTGGCGTAGCTGAGTTGAGCTGATCCTTCTGCTGATAACAGTGGCAGTGCTCTCAACCTTACTCTGTTGTTATTTCATCTTTGAGATCTGGCAAATTGGACAGAGCTAGCATCCTCTCTACAGAGTTCTTTGTAGAATTTACTCCTTCTTGTTCCCCATCTGACATTACAGCGATCATTCAGCAGTCCTAGAAGTTCTGTCTCTGATGAGCTTTAACACCAAGATTATTTTTAACCCTCTCTAAGGTCCTTTTTGATACGTGCTTACTCTGATCTGTGCTATCCATAGGCTGAGCAGTGCCGCAGACGAAAGGTTTAAAGTGACTAATGGCTAGAATGTTTACTCGATTGATGGCTAGAATGGTTAGTCTGTAGTTCAGAGTTGAAAAAGCTTAAAATACCATTGAGGTTCACAACTCTTAAGTCATCATTAATCATTTTTCTGTGTGCATTTTTCTATTGTAACCTGGATGCCTTCCTTTGAAATAAATTTATTAGGGAAGTTCCCTCCTCTCTGGCACTCTTCTTTTAGAGTTCTTGTTTTAGCTCCTTCCCTTTGGTTTAGAGACTTCTTATGACCAATCTACTAAGAACATTTGGAATGCGTTTACAGGTGGAAAAAAAAGAATTAAGGGTGACTATGTGAGATCCCAGGTATTTGGCCATACTTCTTCCTTTTCTATCAGAGGATGTATAATTCTTGTGAATTATTAGATATTTTAGGATGCTGGCCAAATGTTCATTTGGTAACTGTTGGTTTTGGGGGGGGGGTTTGTTTGTTTGTTTAGATTTGTATTTATTTATATTAGAAAGAGAGCATGTGAATGGGGTTGAGGGGCACCAGGGACAGGGCGAGAGGGGGAGAAAGAGTCCCAAGCAGACTCCACACTGAGCTGAGCATGGAGCCAGACGTGGGGCTGGATCTTACAACCCTGAGATCATGACCTGAGCTGAAATCAAGAGTCGGACACTTAACCGACTGCGCCAGTCAGGCGCCTCATTTGGTAACAGTTTTTAAAGCTTTTCTTCTACTTAGTGTTGTGCTAGATATTGTCCAGAAGGATGACATCTGTATTTCCTATCTTCTGCAGAGTTATCAGAATCTTATGCTGTAGTGACATGCCAACAGAAAAATAGCATTAATCTAATACATGGACATTGAGTTCATATCTTCAAGCCTATTTTTTTTTTTTTAAAGATTTTATTTATTTGACAGAGACATAGCGAGAGAGGGAACACAAGCAGGGGGAGTGGGAGAGGGAGAAGCAGGCTTCCCGCAGAGCAGGGAGCCCGATGTGGGGCTTGATCCCAGGACCCTGGGATCATGACCTGAGCCGAAGGCAGACGCTTAACGACTGAGCCACCCAGGCGCCCCCCTATTTATGTATAATAACTAAAAATAAAGAGATTCCATCCTCTTTTCCCTTACAGGCTTTCTGTATTCTGCCACACCAGGAGCAGATATGTGCTTTGCCCGACAACATAACACGTCTGACAATAATAACCAGTGTTTGCTAGGAGCCAATGGGAATATTTTGTTGCATCTCAATCCTCAGAAACCAGGGGCTATTGATAACCAGCCACTAGTAACTCAAGAACCTGTAAAGGTAGGTGATATGACATCTATGTAAAACAATTCTCTTTCAAAAAAGTGGCAAATAAATTTCATTCTAGAGATTTTAATGTACAGCATGACATTTGTACATTCATGGTTCGTTAAATTAACCTGTTGAAGATGGAAATCTCTGCACAGTATATTTCTGTGAGGATATTTTATGATTTAGTAATTGCATAGAAGTAGTGTAGTAATACTTAGAAATATTCTTACTTATTAGGACAGCTACTTTGAAAATGCAGTTTTATGTGTATGTGGAATTTTTTCCAAAATAATAATTTCTCAGCCAGTCTTATTTCCAAATGCTCTAATGATTTTTCAAATGATTTGCCTTGAGTTCTCTTTCTTAAATAATTTATTTCTAAAGTTAAAAATAAAAATCTCTTGTGGTATGTATATACAATAAAATATTACGCAGCCATCAAAAGGAATGAGATCTTGCCATTTGCAACGACGTGGATGGAACTGGAGGGTATTATGCTGAGCGAAATAAGTCAAACAGAGAAAGACATGTATCATGTGACCTCACTGATATGAGGAATTCTTAATCTCAGGAAACAAACTGAGGGTTGCTAGAGTGGGGGGTGGGGTGGGAGGGATGGAGTGACTGGGTAATAGACACTGGGGAGGGTATGTGCTCTGGTAAGCGCTGTGAATTGTGCAAGACTGTTGAATCTCAGATCTGTACCTCTGAAACAAATAATGCAATATATGTTAAGAAAAAAAAAGAAGAAGAAGAAGAAGATAGCAGGAGGGGAAGAATGAAGGGGGGAAATCGGAGGGGGAGACGAACCATGAGAGATGATGGACTCTGAAAAACAAACTGAGGGTTCTAGAGGGGAGGGGGGGTGGGAGGATGGGTTAGCCTGGTGATGGGTATTGAGGAGGGCACGTTCTGCATGGAGCACTGGGTATTATGCACAAACAATGAATCATGGAACACTACATCTAAAACTAATGGTGTAATGTATGGGGATTAACATAACAATAAAATAATAATAATAATAAAATAACTAAAAAATAAATAAAAATCTCTTTTAGAAAATTATTTTCCGATAACATGAAACTGAGCTGTGACATATGTGTTTGTTCTCCTGTGTCTAGATTTTGTTAAAACACGAGACTGTAACACTAAAAATACTAAAAATCAACATTTGTATTCCATTCTTTCTAAGGCTACATCACTAACACTAGAAGGAGGACGATTAAAACGAACCCCACAGCTGATCCATGGAAGAGATTATGAAATGGTCCCAGAACCTGTGTGGAGAGCACTTTATCACTGGTATGGAGCAAACCTGGCTCTACCTAGACCTGTAAGTATAACCAATGGTGCTTTATATAAGGAACAGTCCTAGTTGGGTCTTCCATTACTTTTCTATATGAATCTCACTATCCACAAATTAGTTCTTACTAATGGCAACAGAGTACTCAGTACCTGTAAATTAGTTGAACAAAATTTAGATTTCTTTACATTTATTCATTCATTTATTCATACATTTACCGAGCACTGTATTAGTACCAGCTCTACAGTGATGTGCCTGTGGGAGTGGGTGGCTTACCTGGAGCGGAGAGAATAGTCACTGGACTAAATAAAGTCAAGGGATTGTGAGGCTAGGCTATTAAATAAGTCATCCATATAAACGCAGACTTTAGGATAATGTGGGGCTTAGGCTGGAGCAGAAGTCTGAGAGCCAGTGCCAAAAAGTTCAGTGAATATAGGGGAAGTGGTGCAATGATTACTTCTGAGACTGTTATTTTTATTAACCACACAGGCATCCAGTTAGGGATTGGTTCATCCCATAGTTGTTGGTAGATTTTTGTGTTTTGTCTTTCTGAAGGAAGGACAAAAATGATCATAACAGGATGATAACAGGAATCCAAGGCGAGTGAATTCTGATTGTTGCCATTATTAGGATGAGTCATTGAGAGCATAAATAAAATGCTCTAAAGTAATTTAAAAGACTTGAAGTATATAATATCACAATATTAGTGAGTTAACTATACCATTATACTTTTGGGCTTATACAGTAAACAACAGGACTCATACCCTGAATACTCTTTGCGTTGTCAATGCAGTAAATTACTTCGTAAGAAGGTTCTTTTTGTAGATCAAGAAACACTCTCCCTCATATAATGTCCCAGATAGAACTTTCTTATACCAGAAAAGTTTACATAAATGAGATACAGTAACTTAGATCACTTCCAAAGAGAGGAAAAAGTCTGCTTATAAAGCCTTAGTCTATAATTTTGATGTTGACTTTGACTTACTAATAATTATGTTTATTAAAAATTGTGTTTAAGTCAGAATCAGGAATTTGGGCTTTGTGTTTGTTGGCTCCGAAAGGTTCCTACTGTATCTGGCATCAGAACTCCTAGAAGATACATATAAATACGAATATACATAGATACATATACATATATATACTTTATTTATTGGGAGGTGGGGTAGTCCTTCAGTTAGTTACTTAATTTCTGGGACTTTCCAGCTTTATCGTTATATTCTATATGTGGGAATATATCTGGGAAAACATTGTGATAATTGTGTTTGACATATATATAGTTTGATATTTTAGAGCCTGCCTAGATTTGGATTACCAGTGTTCCAATCTCTAAACCTTAGTTTCTTCCTCTCTCTAAAATGAACATGACCATATCTACTTCATTAGAGTTGTTTTGATAATTAAATAATACAATTAGCACAGCATCTGATTTATGGTAAATGGTCAGCGAATGCTGACAATTGCTAATATCATCATCATCATCATCATTAAATGAGTTTTTTCAGAGCCTCACACAAGGTCCTATTTTTTACATTGATGTCAGACAAATACTAAAATAATTTTACTAGATCAAAGCTGCATTTGCTAGCTTGATAGAATTTTTTTCATCTCTAAATATGACACATTTGCCTGATTTCAGGAAAAAATGCTGCAAAAAACATTTAAAATGGTGTTTTCAGGGCGCCTGGGTGGCTCAGATGGTTAAGCGTCTGCCTTTGGCTCAGGTCATGATCCTGGGGTCCTGGGATCGAGCCCCACATCGGGCTCCCTGCTAGGCGGGGAGCCTGCTTCTCCCTCTCCCTCTGCCTCTCCCCCTGCTCATGCTCTCTCTCGTTCTCTGTATCTCTGTGTCTCAAATGAATAAATACAATCTTTAAAAAAAAAAAGTAAAATAAAATAAAATGGTGTTTTCAGGTAGAGAATACTAAATGTATTGCCATGGCAAGGTTAAAAGTGAATGCTTTCACCTTCATACTTACATAAGTCATACTACTTATTTAAAAATATCTTTGGGGTGTCTGGGTAGCTCAGTCGGTTAAGCATCTGACTCTTGATCTCAGCTCAGGTCTTGATCTCAGGGTTTTTTCCAAACATGTGATGATCTCTTTAAGGCAAATTCTTGCACATGGAATTGCATCTATTGTTTGCCAGTTGCCACTGAAGTTAACAAGTTCAAAGACAAGAATAATTAAAATGTAAATAAATATGTGTTTTTGTATGTGCATAAGAATTTGTTAATTTGTGGGCGCCTGGGTGGCTCAGTTGGTTAAGCGACTGCCTTCGGCTCAGGTCATGAACCTGGAGTCCCGGGATCGAGTCCCGCATCGGGCTCCCTGCTCGGCAGGGAGCCTGCTTCTGCCTCTGACCCTCCCCCCTTTCATGTGCTCTCTCTCTCTCATTCTCTCTGTCTCAAATAAATAAATAAAATCTTTAAAAAAAAAAAAAAAGAATTTGTTAATTTGTAATTTTTCACAAAATCACTTGTTCTCTTGGCAAAGAAGATGCATTTATAAAAACTACTTCATTATCAGTTCAAATTCTGTCAAAGGTATGTTTTTATGTAGCCTGACAACTACCAATACTGAATTATTAATCTTGCCTCAAATCATATTAAACTAAAATCATAAGAAATTATGGTTGGCTTTGTAGCTATTAGTACCTGTCTAAAGGTGGACAGACTTCGTCCAGCAGTCTTAGAGGAGAATACCAGGGAGAGCAGTTTTACTGCTTATCATTTAAGTAGGATTTGAAAAAGCTCCCAAATGGAGCTTCTCAAGTGCCATACTGTAGCATATCAGGATATGCGGAATACTTTTAAGAAAAAGTCCTAACGGTTTGGTTCATAGCATTGTTTTCATTTGGTTCTTTACTGCCCCCTCTTGATATTGAAAAATGCTCTATTGCAGAAGACATTGGTTACTAGGGCCGAGGGAAATAAAATAAAACCTGATCACTTGAGACTGTTAAAGTTTATGTAGGATTTTATGTTTTAAAGTATGTTAATCCTGCTATCCTTTTGGAATACTAAATTGCTAATGTTCTACTCTTAAAACTCTTGGAGCAATATTTTTATAATAAAATGTTTTCCTGTGTCTTTGGGCTGGCAAGCACATTATTGGAGGAGGTTATTGAAAAATCCTGTTTCAACATGAATCTCAATTTTGTTCACCCACTGTAATGGTTTTTATCATAGACAAAAATATATCGAGTCAACTAGTTACAGTAGAACATAGCAAAGTTTTATATGAAAACATTTTTATCCTTACTACTAATATAAGAAATAAAATTTTAAGCAAATTTATAATATTCTTTATATGTGTTAAAAAAACAAGGTATTTTCAAATGATGTCCACTGATAAGGTTTTATGAGAGAAATACACCCATAAATTTCTGAGAATATTATAAATTGCTACACTTTGGCTGGCAAAATGACTTAGGTAGTTAATGATATGGCCTTCTGTACTTTTTGACTTATAACTCCAGTCCTAAGAATTTGTCCCTTAAAGGACATCATTTACATACATGAAGTATGTAAAAGTGAAAAGAATTATAGTGTGAAGGGAATAGAATTATAGATAATATTTAAGATTTTTCCCCTTAATTTCAGTGTTACTCGCTTTTAAATAAAAGAGGAGAAAATAATCACCAGGAGTTCTAATCTTGGAAGATGGGTTTAGGACCAGGAGCCTGAGAGTATTTAAATCTATGAATCCCTATAATCTAACATAGATAGTGAACCTATTGAACATTTTAGTTTAAAAATAAATCTCAGAAATTTGGTAAAAAATGACAAGTTTTGTTTCTTTTTATAGTGATCACATTATATCTTTTATAACAATAGGTGATCAAGAATAGCAAGACAGAAATCCCAGAGCTGGAGTTATTTCCTCGATATCTTCTTTTTCTAAGACAGCAGCCTGCCACTCGGACACAGCAGTCTAACATCTGGGTGAATATGGGTATGATGAGCCTGAGAATGTTTCCTCAGCATTTACCAAGAGGTAACTTAAGAATGCAGCAAGAATACCATACATCTCTTTCAAAAACAAAAACAACCAAGTTGCTCCAAGTCTGGTGCCACTGCACTAACACATATTCCCATCTACTTTCATACGGAATCGGTAAATCGTCTCTGGGGCTTAGATCTATGGTCATGCGCAAGACTAGATGGGGTAGTGGCAAAGCCTCATCATCAAATGGAGAAGAATTGTTTCCTTTTCTGGTTTGTAAGCATACAAAGAAAAAAGCCATTATAAATTATTTGCTTGTCGTAAGTTAGAATCTGCCAGTTGATGACTGACTGGTCTTTTCAGCTCCACTCAAATTTCTGAAAAGTAATTTCTTTCGCAGTGTCATAGTTTTGTTTATTTGTTGGTGTTTTTTGGGACTCTTTTGGCAAAACATGATACATTTCTCATGCTTGGTCCAAGGAGTCTTTATAAGAGACAGATAATATAAAGTGAAGAATATATTTTTGAAAATTAAAATGGCACATTTGCTTTGAAAAACATCAAGCCTATCAAAATGACATATAAGTTCCCATTTTAATGTACTGCATGCAGAAAGTTCCCCTTTGATTTCTCTGTGAGGTTAAATTTTATTGACAGGCAGGACTTGCTCTATGCTTTTGCTTTGCAAATATTTGACATTGTTCTTCAGCAGAAATAATGAGTTATCCATTTACACAAGGTCTTACTTTGTGTAACAATGCCAGAATGTTATTAATATAACTTAGGATGCAAGAACTACCTTTGAACCCAAACCAACCCTGTAAGCACCATTCCTCCTTTGAAATCAATTAGTTTTCTGTCTTCCTTAAAGGTTTTAGTCACATAATATATTGGATATTCTTACACATATTGTTTGGTAAGAATTATAGCAAAGCATTGGCTTCTGCCTAACCAAACTTGGGGAAAATGTCAAAATCGAGGAGCAGTGAAATAGAAGCACTATGAAACATTCTTGATTTAATTTTCCATTGAATAAAAATATTCACCTTGCTTCCATGGCACCCATAGCATATATCTTTCTCAATTCTCTTTGAAAGATAACATGAGAGGCAAGATGTGTTGTGCTTTTAGCAAGTACTCTTTGTAACTCTTGTGCTGATCCTAGATTTTTGCTGCTTCTGTAAATTCCACTAGATTTGTTGGTGCTATTCAAAAACACAGAATTATGTGTAATAAGTGGCTGCCTGCTTAATGAGCTATGCTATAAAAACTGTCTAGAATTCAAATAAATTTATGTGGCTTACGACAATAGAAATTGACTTGGACACTACACTTGGAAATGCTTCTGAATCCTAGAACTGGGTAGTTATGCTCCAAATTTATTCTTAATTTGAAATTTTATTCCTTACTAATTAATTCTGAAATCAATCATTAATCGTTTTGAAGTTTATGAAAATATGCTTTCTTGCTGTAATCTTATAACTAATCCTCTGATGTATAATTGGAAAATTTTGCTCTTTTATTTTCTGTTAAGAATTATCCTTTGCTTGCTATCTGATAGTAAAATATTTGCTAGGCTATGTGTTTAAAAATTGATCATGGGGCGCATGGGTGGCTCAGTTGGTTAAGCGACGGCCTTCGGCTCAGGTCATGATCCTGGAGTCCCGGGATCGAGTCCCACATCAGGCTCCCTGCTCAGCGGGGAATTTGCTTCTCCCTCTGACCCTCCCCCCTCATGCTTTCTCTCTCTCATTCTCTCTCTCTCTCAAATAAATAAATAAAATCTTTAAAAAAAAAAATTGATCATGGTTGGGTTTTGTTCTGCCATAACTTATTTTTCATCTTTCTTATTACTCAATGTATTAGGGCTGTTTACTAGACTCTTTTATTACTTCTGAAGTGATGGGTGTACAAACTGTGACACAGTTAACAATGACTTAAACATAGCCTTGTTGACAGATAAGGCTACAGGGTCTTTGTTTCTTATATGGTTTTTCAGCCTATTTTAGGTGAGTGAATTCTTTTTGGAAGCTCTTAAAAAAGCGGATGATGGGGCACCTGGGTGGCTCAGTCATTAAGCATCTGCCTTCGGCTCAGGTCATGATCCCAGGGTCCTGGGATCAAGCCCCACATCAGAATCCCTGCTTAGTGGGGAGTCTGCATCTCCCTCTCCCACTTCCCCTGCTTGTGCTCCCTCTCTCACTGTGTCTCTCTCTGTCAAATAAAATCCTTAAAAAAATAAATGATTGGGGGGTCTGGGTGGCTCAGTCATTAAGCGTCTGCCTTCAGCTCAGGTCATGATCCCAGGGTCCTGGGATCAAGCCCCACGTCAGAATCCCTGCTTAGTGGGGAGTCTGCATCTCCCTCTCCCACTCCCCCTGCTTGTGTTCCCTCTCTCGCTGTGTCTTTCTCTGTCAAATAAATAAAATCTTAAAAAAAAAAAAAAGCAGATGATACAAGTACTTTTCTCTGCTTTGTTTAGTAGGTGAAGATTCAAAGGCATTTAATAAGAGGAAAAAAGCTAAGTCTCCATTGGATGGGTAGAAAATTACCTGGCATTTATAATTGTACCCTGGATGGATTACATTGATATGCTTTATTTTTGTTTTGGGCTGCTTAGTAAACTATAACCTACTATAGCTAGAGAGGACCATTTTAAGCTACAGCTCTTGCCTGGGTTTTTGGCTGAATAGTTAATAACCAAGGTTTAGTTAATTGTTTTAGCAACCTGTTTTTAACTTCCGTAATCTCTTGTCACTTCATCCCCCTTCTCTTTTGAAGTAGGTGGTTAAACTTGATATATTCTTTCTTCACTTATCTCTCTTTCCCCTTACTACCATTCTTTTTTTTTTTTTTTTTAAAGATTTTATTTGACAGAGAGAGAGAGACAGCGAGAGAGGGAACACAAGCAGGAGGAGTGGGAGAGTGAGAAGCAGGCTTCCTGCAGAGTAGGGAGCCTAATGTGGGGCTCGATCCCAGGACCCTGGGATCATGACCTGAGCTGAAGGCAGACGCTTAACAACTGAGCCACCCAGGTGCCCCTACCATTCTTTTTGTTTCTTGAGCCCTCTTGGAATTCAAGATCATTTCTGCTGTCATCTTATTTTGCAGGCAGGTCACATGGTTTTCCTGCCTCCTGCCTTTTCAGCGGGGCAATTTTTTTTGTCATGGGAAGGTTCTTGGTTTCATTTTAAACTCTGGCCATTGTAGTGTCTCTGCCTATTTAGAATTTTAAGTAAAAGTTTCTTGTGTAATTGTACTTCTGTGCCTGGTATTTGGGGCACTTAATTACTGGGAGTGATGGTATTAGTAATTCAAAGACAGTTTATTTTAAGAAAGTGGGTCATGTTAAATAACAAAAATTCAACCAAGTAAATTTTAAAGATCTAATTGGCTTTATTAATTGATTTATGAATCTGGCAACATCCCTTCTAGCAAGTAGAGGGGTGCTCCCAAGAGCTACAGAAAAAAAAAGAAAAAAGGTTTTTAAAGGTAGAGAGGGAGTGGAAAAAAGGAAACTCTTCACAAAGATTCCATTGTTTTAAGCAAGGTCTCCCTCTTAAAGGGAAAAGTAGGGTCTATCAATAAATTTCCTAGTACTGACCAGGAAATTCCCATGTTGACCAGTTAAAGGTTACATTTCTAGGGATTTGAAACTGCAGTTAGGTCAGGTATTAAGTCTTGGTTTACTGACTTAGAGCTTTAACATAAGTGATCCCATTTGGGGCCAGTGGTTTTCTTTTTAACAAATTCAATTTTCTGTGGAATTCTTTTGAATGAGTCCAGTTATCTGTGGAATTCAAATCAAGTCCCATATGATCTTCCCCATTCTTATATTGAATATTGATTTTGCTATTGAGTGTGACCCTGCTGAGGGCAGCCAAGGTACCGTGTCTTTTGTTGATACTTGCCACTCCTCTTGGGATCCAAATATTGCCTGTTACTTGGGCTTCTGGTCTTATTGCTCTTCCTTCCAAAGTTAAGGCTTTGAACTTAAACACAGTTGTTCTTTTATCTTAATTTTAAAGCTTCTTAATTTATAAAATTATTAATCCTATAATTCTCATTTCTCATCATTATTTCCTAAAATAGTCATTGCTGAGTGGGGTGCTTTTTTTTTTACACCTGCCTTTTTCCTTATTATGATTACCATGACCATAGGAAATGTACCTTCTCCGAATGCGCCATTAAAGCGGGTCTTAGCCTATACAGGCTGTTTTAGTCGAATGCAGACCATCAAGGAAATTCATGAATATCTGTCTCAAAGGCTACGCATCAAAGAGGAAGATATGCGCCTGTGGCTCTACAACAGTGAGGTAAGTCATTTCCTGTTGTAAGGTGACTTGTACACATGCTGAAAAAGATCCGAACAGTACAGAAGTATATAGTGAAAATTCTTCATTCTCATCCTCTGACCTCTGTCTTCCATCCTCCTCAGAAGTAGTGCTATTATATTAATTGCTTATATATTCTTCCTACCATATGCAGTATGTTTTCAGAGTATACTCTGAAATTGGATCATAAGTAGTTTTAACCAGTTCTCTATTCCATTGTTCCCTCTTTATATCCTCCTGTGATCACCATTGAGAGGCAGTATAGTATAATAGTTAAGAGCACAGTTCCTGGAGCCACACTGCCAGGGATTAAATCCTGGCCCTGCCACTTGTTTAGTTGTATAACCCAGAGCAAGTCACTTAACTGTCTCAATTTTCTCATGAGTAGGCGGGCAACATAATAGTATCTCCCTTAGAATTAAGTAACTTAGTTTTGTGAGCACAAACAAAAACATGTAATTCTACTGTAGGACTTTGATTTTATATTTTTGGTTCCTGGTAAGTTTCATCTTGATCATAAGCATGTTTACTGAATTTCATACTAGATAGTAAAGAAAATTTCTTTTGTACAAGTGCTTCAGAAAAATCTAAATCTCAATGAATTTTAGTTTGATGTGTGATGAATCTTCCAATCTCCCCAAAATTCTGTTATAATTTTGTTTTAGAGCATAAAGTATTTGTTTATGAAGTTGACATTGTTTTTCTCTCATTTTGCTACCTAAATTATAAATATTTATGAACTATAATATGCAAAATATCTGTCACATGAGTTAGAGAACTACAAGGACATGTTTAATTGTTTTAATTATCATTCATTTTTATTTCCTTTTCTGTTTCAAGTTTAGTAATCAAATTAACAAAAACGTTTTCTTCTCCATACACAGAATTACCTTACTCTTCTGGATGATGAGGATCATAGATTGGAATATTTGAAAATCCAAGATGAGCAGCATCTGGTAATTGAAGGTATAAGATGGAAGCATGCATCTATATTAGATTTTAGGGAAAGAATTTAAAGATTTAATTACTAATAATCTGTTTTATAATTTTTCTGGCTATTATTTGATCATTATATTCTTTATAGTAAAGAAAAACCATTAAGCTCTTATGTAATCCTACATACTATCTAGAGTGCTTTAAAAGAAAAATATGTCTGCTTTCATTGGTTGGCAAGGAATAGAAACATTGGGTAGAAACAAGTGAATTCAGTTATAAATTTATAAAATTTCAACCTGAGTTTTTGAGTTTGAGTAAGAAAACTAACTTTCTGGCATAGTTAGTGGTCGAGGCTTTCATTAGTCATCAAACACTGGTCACTCGCCAATAGAACTTGTATATTCACACATAGATTTACACACTGACATGGACATGTCACTGTAAACTTAAAATGTATCTTTCCCCTTCAGGATTTTTGGAAACATTGCAGACTGCCTTTGTATTAAAATAAATAGATTATAACACCCAGTGCTCTATTCAATACGTGCCCTCTTTAATACCCATCACCAGGCTAACCCATCCTCCCAACCCCTCCCCTCTAGAACCCTCAGTTTCTTTCTCAGAGTCCATAGTCTCTCATGTATTGAATGGAGCACTGGGTGTTATATGCAAACAATGAATCATGGAACACTACATCAAAAACTAATGATGTAATGTATGGTGATTAACATAACATAATAAAATAAAATAAAATTTAAAAAAGAAGTTGAAAAAATAAAATAGATTACTCTAACAGTTGTCATAATTTAAGAAGGAATTGTGATAATTCTAATACATTAAGTTTAAGAGCTTTAATTACTTCTATAGATGTTTGAGTATAATTTTAATTCAGGTTGGTAATTGAGGGAATAGCTTACTAATGAATTCTAATCAAGTAGCTATAAAGTCCCCAATTTAAAGAGTTGGAATGGTTTCAGAATCAATTACTAAAATTAACTCAATTTTTTTTTTCAGTTTCTGATTTAGAAATAAGAAAAAAAAATTTTTTAAACAGAAGCAATTGAGTGGGTGTGATTTGAATGGATAAGAAATTAACACGTTCCTCTCTCTGTCTTTCCAGTTCGCAACAAAGATATGAGTTGGCCTGAGGAAATGTCCTTTATAGCAAACAGTAGTAAAATAGATAGACACAAGGGTAAGTCTCTGGTTAATTATTTCTAAAGAGATTATCTTAAAATTATTCTTTTTTTCTTTCTCAACTATTGAAGTGTTAACAACTTTTGGCTTTCTAGTTCAAAATTGATTAGGACCCCTTTTTTTTTTTTTTTAAGATTTTTATTTATTTATCTGAGAGAGAGAATGAGATATAGAGAGAGAGCATGAGAGGGGGGAGGGTCAGAGGGAGAAGCAGACTCCCTGCCGAGCAGGGAGCCCGATGCGGGACTCGATCCCGGGACTCCAGGATCATGACCTGAGCCGAAGGCAGTCGCTTAACCAACTGAGCCACCCAGGCGCCCAGGACCCCTTTTTCTTTTTCCTGGAGTATCAATTTTTTTTTTTCTAACCTTGCAATTAAATAATTTATATATTTTTAAAGACATAATACTAGGAGAGAATTGTTTGAATTGTAAAAAACTATCTTAGCAGTTAAAGAGAATCTTTGCTAGTTTTAGATCACAAATGAGCTTGGATTATCATGATTGCCAGTGACTCTCTATGAAAAACCTTCTCTACTTTGGCATTCCAAGACCAGATAAAGAAGTTTTAGCTCCATTTAGCTGATTAAAAAAAATTAAAAAATCGTTGCGTCAAATACAAGTAACTGGTCTGCCTGCGACATCTTACTATAGTTAGGCTTCCTTCTCATAATTGTTTGTTCCAGTTCCCACAGAAAAAGGAGCCACTGGTCTGAGTAACCTGGGAAACACTTGCTTCATGAACTCAAGCATCCAGTGTGTTAGTAACACACAGCCACTGACACAGTATTTTATCTCAGGGAGACATCTTTATGAACTCAACAGGTAATATTTCTTGGTTCATTACCCACTATCACTTAAATCTCTTTCTTCACCCTGGGGGAGAAAAGACTTATTTGCCCTATTTAGTATGAAATAAGGGGCAAGGGATACTTCTCCTGTTTTAAAAAGAAATTTTGATGTGAGAAAATAGATGCTAGACATTTCTGTGCCCATGTGATTGTGATTTATGAGAACCTTTGGCAACAAATTTTCCTCTTGAACTTCTAGGACAAATCCCATTGGTATGAAGGGGCATATGGCCAAATGCTATGGGGATTTAGTACAGGAACTTTGGAGTGGAACTCAGAAGAATGTTGCCCCATTAAAGCTTCGGGTAAGCAGATTAAAATAATACGAAAGTATTAAGTCCTAAGCAGTTGTTTAAAAGTAACTGATTTTTTTCTACACGCTTTTTATGTTTAGCTTTTTAGCTTTAGTTTAACTAATGTGTTTTAGATCTTTCATGAGACATAAACTAGGTGTCAAATATTTTTACTTGCTCAAATATATGTAAAATACTGCTATAGATGTAGTGTCAGGAAATGATCAAAGTCATAGTCTAAATTTGGGATGTCGTTCAGTTTACTAATTTATCAAATATCTGTATACATAGTAAATCTTCCTTTTTTAGTCCTTTACTGTTAGCAATATTCTAACTGCAGGGTATACCTCTGAGCCTAGTAAATGATACTCATACCTTTTTAACATTACTAAGATAATTAGTTCTATCTATAGAATTGGTTTTTTTGTTTTTTTTTTTTTAAGATTTTATTTATTTATTTGACAGAGAGAGAGAGAGAGCGAGAGCAGGAACACAAGCAGGGGGAGTGGGAGAGGGAGAAGCAGGCTTCCCGCTGCGCAGGGAGCCCGATGCGGGGCTCGATCCCAGGACCTTGGGATCATGACCTGAGCCGAAGGCAGATGCTTAACAACTGAGCCACCCAGGCGCCCCTATAGAATTGTTTTTTAAGATTTTATTTATTTATTTGACACATAGAGAGAGGGCCAGAGAGCACAAGCAGGGGGAGTGGCAAGCAGAGGGAGAGGGAGAAGCAGGCTCCCCGCTGAGCAGGGAGCCCAATGTGGGCCTCAATCCCAGGACCCTGGGATTGTGACCCAAGCTGAAGGCAGATGCTTAACCGACTGAGCTATCCAGGTCCCCCACCTATAGAATCTTAAAAAGCAGCAAGAGGGGCACCTGGGTGGCTCAGTCAATTAAGCATCCAACTCTCTCAACTCAGGTCTTGATCTCACGGTGATGGAGTTTAACCCTGACATTGGGCTCTACACTGGGCATGGAGCCTAATTTAAAAATAATTAATTTAATTAAAAATAAAAAGCAGAAAGAATATATATTACTGAAATTCATGGATACAAATTTTATATTATATGTAATAAAGTTAGGATTATTATTTTTAGGATTATTTTTTATCTTTATTTAAAAACAATACAGAAACTTTTTTAGATTAAAAATTAATCATAATAACTAAAACTTCGACTACTTAACCACTTCCAAGCACTATTCTAATTACTTTATATGTATTAACTCATTTAATCTTCTAAGTAATCCTAGAATGTAAAGCAATATTATTATCCTCATTTTATGGCTTAGGAAACTAAGGCTCAGGGCAGTTAAACAGCTTGCCCAAGATTATAAGCTAGTTAGTTAAGTCCTCACAGTTAAACACAAGGCTATTCTGCCTCTAATAATAAACGTTAGGATACAAGACTAGAAGAGTTAACTGCAAAAGAAAACTATAACAGGAACTTTTTCAATGAGAGCAAAGGCTATTTTAATATTTCTGTCCTACCTGTCTTAAATAATATCTGTGTACCTAAAGAACTGCTTATATGATACTGAACTGGGACACAGTATTGGCCAAAATACCTTTTTTTCCTTGTCATTTGAGATTAAGACTAGAAAGATTTTGTGATTATTCAAAATATATTTGCTGAAATCGAGGCAGACTAAATACTGTTTACCTTCTCATAATGCCTCTGAATGAATGATGGGTCATATTCATTCCAAATTTTATGGGGTAGCAAATAATGAGTTTGATTCCTGTTATATTTATAGTGGACCATAGCAAAATATGCTCCCAGGTTTAATGGGTTCCAGCAACAAGACTCCCAAGAACTTCTGGCTTTTCTCTTGGATGGTCTTCATGAGGATCTCAACCGAGTCCATGAGAAGCCATATGTGGAACTGAAGGACAGCGATGGCCGACCAGACTGGGAAGTAGCTGCAGAGGTTTGTCAGTTTTGAATTTCTAATGTAAGCAATAGATCAAATGTTCTGACCACGAATGTGTGTTGCACAGCTTAAATGCTAGCTAAACTATTCTGTGATCAGAATTGTACTGTGGAAGTGAAGGAATTTATATTTCTCTATTTAATTCTTGTTCAGTAACACCAAAACAAAGCATCTTTAATGCAGATTTTAAAATGTTGCCTTTTTACATTGTAAACTTTTGGGAAAGAAAGTAGGAATAATTATTCAGTAGAACTTGGGAGTCCCCATAATTGCTAAAATAATGTGTACAGTGACCAATAGACATGTTTTATCTGCCTTTTAATGGATAAAGAGCTTTAATACTCATCACTGTCACCATGGTAAGAACAAAAAGGATTTTCCATCTGTATTTAATATCATATAGGTTGAACAGAAGAATCACATTCCATTCAAGAACTGGTTTTCTGGGGCATCTGGGTGGCTCAGTCGTTAAGCGTCTGCCTTCAGCTCAGGTCATGATCCCAGGGTCCTGGGATTGAGCCCCGCATCAGGCTCCCTGCTCGGCAGGAAGCCTGCTTCTCCCTCTGCCACTCCCCCTGCTTGTGTTGCCTCTCTCATTGTCTCTCTCTCTCTGGCAAATAAATAAAATCTTAAAAAAAAAAAAACAAAAAACTGGTTTTCTGTACTATCTCAGTAGGTGGTACCTTTTACATTACATATCTGCATTGTAAATTTACAGGCAGAAAGCTTCCATGTTTTAAATGAAGATTAAGGATTATGTTCTTTTTTTTATTGGGGTATAGTTTACATACAATATTATATTAGTTTCAGAGGATTATATTCTTGACATTTAAACCTAATAGATTTAGCCAATTTATTTGAATTTGTGTAGAAATAATTATCTTTTGAATTTTGGGGGAAAAAAAGTTTTCTAATCTTTTTCCTTGCTAGGCCTGGGACAACCATCTGAGAAGGAATAGATCAATTGTTGTGGATTTGTTCCACGGGCAGCTGAGATCCCAAGTCAGATGCAAGACATGTGGGCATATAAGTGTCCGATTTGACCCTTTCAATTTTTTGTCTTTACCACTACCAATGGACAGTTATATGCACTTAGAAATAACAGGTAGGTCACAAAGTTCCAAAAAATTACTTCAATACATTCTTTTACCTTATCCAGGTAACCCGAATTTGTAAGTATAGTCATTTCTTTATAATGCATTCTCATAAAAATTGGCCAGCATGTTATAATCTAGCAATCTAATTTTAGGCATAATTTGAAGTTTGAAAGACCTGGAGTATAGGTCCAAGCCATGTACCCATTGATTCCTCTATTGTTTCAAACATACCAGAAACTCTTTAAAATCTTGCAAAGCCATTCACACTTCTATAGCAGACGAACATCAAAAAATAATGATTTCATTCAATATCATCCCCGAGTACTACCTATTGTAGTTTACAAATAAAATAAAAATTCTAGACTGAGGGGCATCTGGGTGGCTTAGTCGGTTAAGTGTTTGCCTTCAGCTCAGGTCATGATCCCAGGGTCCTGGGATCGAGTCCCACATTGGACTCCCTGCTCAGCGGGGAATCTGCTTCTCTCTCTCCCTCTGCTGTTCCCCCTGCTCGTGTTCTATCCTTCTCTCTCAAATAAATAATAAATAAAATCTTTAAAAAACAAATTCTAGACTGAAATGTTTGCTATTTCCAAGTCACACACACATACACACACACACATAGGAAAGCTTTCAATGAAACCTGCATTTTACTGATAAAAGATGTTTTTTCTTTACTAGTTATTAAGCTGGATGGTACTACCCCTGTACGATATGGACTACGACTGAATATGGATGAAAAGTACACGGGATTAAAAAAACAGCTGAGCGATCTCTGTGGGCTTAAATCAGAACAAATCCTTCTTGCAGAAGTACATGGTTCCAACATAAAGGTAATATTAACTATTCTTTCTAAGAAACCCTTGATTCCATCCTTCAAAGATCACAGTTTTCTCGGGGCGCCTGGATGGCTCAGTCGATTGAGTGGCTGACTCTTGATTTCAGCTCAGGTCATGATCTCGGGGTCCTGGGATCAAGCTGTGCATCCACCTCCATGCTCAGCGGGGAGTCTGCTTCTCCCTCTATTCTTCCCCCCGCTCTCTCTCTCAGATAAATAAAATAAATCTTTTAAATAAAAAAAAATCACAGTTTTATCAATTAATGACTGAAGGAGATATTAATAACAGCAAAAACTGAACAAAAAAATGTCTCAAGTTTCCCATCCCAGAAACTTTAAAAAGGGTTATCTGCCAGCATAAAGAAGTAATAATGATAGTGGCATTTTTAAAGAAGGGAAGTATATAAGTCCAGTGCTATCTATATGGAGTAATCTAGCTGTGTCACTACAGTATAGAATTCCGCCATTGACTACTGCTGCTACACTTTACAGCTCTTCTATATTACCACACTCACTAGAAGTCTTCCTAGGTTAAAATTTTATACATATTTATAAATGTGTGCTTTTACTGTTTCTTTATGAATATATACACCTGGCCTTTCAATACTCTTAAGAAGTTAGAGAGCAAAGACAAATTGACATAAGTCACTTCTTCCTGCATACCAGCTACAAAAATAAGCAATTTAACAAATATATTGCCTAAAACTAATATTACACCATATGTTAACTAACTAGAATTTAAATAAAAACTTGAAACAAAAAAATAAATATAGGTGGGGTGGGATGGGGTAACTGGGTATTGGGCATTAAGGAGGGCAAGTGATGTAATGAGCACTGGATGAATAACTGAACTGTACATCTGAAACTAATGATACACTAATTGAATTTATTTTATTTTTTTTATTAAAGATCTTATTTATTTGACAGAGACAGCGAGAGAGGGAACACAAGCAGGGGGAGTGAGAGAGGGAGAAGCAGGCTTCCCGCTGAGCAGGGAGCCCGATGCGGTGCTCAATCCCAGGACCCTGGGAACATGACCTGAGCCGAAGGCAGATGCTTAACGACTGAGCCACCCAGGTGCCCCCACTAATTGAATTTAAATAAAATAAGTTCAAAAAAAATTCTAATAAAATAATAAATATGTTACCTACCCTGAATTGAGCTCATACCATTGGCATTATTAATATTTATCTTTGGGTATGAAACTCACCTAATTGATGTTTTTCTCTTGTGTAAAGCAAAGGTAAGAACTCTCTGAGGTTGGGGTTTAGATGCTTGAAATGAGGGACAAAACTTAAGGAGCCAGTTATACACAATATACTTCTTTCCTATGGGAAGGGATAACGGTTTTGTCAGTAAGGTTAGTTTTCAGTCAGTTTATCAAGCTTTCATCTTTTAGTTGTTTGAGAAAAATTAGTCATCTTGTTTGTTTTATTGGTGAAAGCATCTAAGACATTAACTTGTATGTATCAGAGAGATGATTTTCCATTTTATCTGAAGCATTTCCCCCTTCTCATCTTACCTCTTTTTCTGTAGAATTTCCCTCAGGACAACCAAAAAGTACGACTTTCAGTAAGTGGATTTTTGTGTGCATTTGAAATCCCCATTCCTGGATCTCCAATTTCAGCTTCTAGTCCAATACAGACAGGTAAGGTAGAACTAGAGCTCCTTCTTGTGATTTTAGCTTTAAATACTGGGTTTATATTTGTTTGGGCTAAGGATATTTGGGCAAAAGAATTTTGGAGCCTGATGGAAACCTTGGTGATCATTTGGCTCAAATTCCTCATTTTTTAGACAAGGAGCCTAAAATTCAGGCAATGTAAGTGACGATGTAGATGCTTAACTAAATCTGCCCCTGGAATTCAGATCTCTTAATTCTTTTTATCTGACACTAACATGGCAACAGGTGGCATAAGAGATATATACTGTCAGAAAACAAAATAATAAACGCAACTAAGAAATACTCTCTTTAGGGTTGGGGTGGGGAATAAAAACAAAAGAAGAATTACTGTTTATCAATATTGCATGTGATTTGATATGGTTATCTGAGTCTTTTTGACCGTATAGTATTGTTTGTCTATCATATAACTTTTTGCATCCAATAGAATATCCATTAGTTACATGGAGTGTTGAGCACTGTTGAGACTGAAAAAATTGCGTTTTTAATTTAAATTTAAAAAGTATCTTTCATCATCATTTGTAACAAATATATTAACTTTGGTTGGGGGGTTGTTGCTAATGGGGAAGGCTTTGCAGTTGTGGAGACCTAGGGTATATGGGAAATCTGTGTAAAGTTAAAAAAAAAAGGCAACATGTAGCTAGAGACTACTGTATTCAACTAAACATTTTTAAGAGAATGGAGAAATGAATTTGTAGAGAGGGAAAAGAAAACTGCGTGCAACAATATGGTGCTGATAAAGGTTCTTACAAAAATTTTACTTATACTTTTCAGGAAACTTTCCAGCAATTACTCTGCTTTGTCATTTAGTCTTAAGTGTGAGTTATAGAAGTAAAATCTGAAATTAAAATCTTCTAATCAATCTAGAATTATTATTTGAACTATGATTTCTCCCTGTCCTTTGCTGAAAGAGACTGTACTACAGTGGTCTGAGTCCCCACATTATTTGAGAAAAGAGCAAAGATGAAGGCACCACAAGCTTATGATGCTATACTTATCTTTGAATTTGTAGATTTCTCCTCTTCCCCATCTACAAATGGAATGTTCACTCTATCCACCAATGGGGACTTGCCCCGACCAATATTCATACCCAATGGAATGCCAAACACTGTTGTGCCATGTGGAACTGAGAAAAACTTCACAAATGGAATGGTGAATGGTCATATGCCATCTCTTCCTGACAATTCCTTTACAGGCTACATCATTGCAGTCCACCGAAAAATGGTTAGTTTAATGTTAAGCAAGTTACTTCCGGTCTTGCCAGTGTCATTTGTGAAACATAGCCACTTTCTGTCTTTGAAGCATCTTCATTTTGTTCACTTTCAATATATTATGTATGATAGTGTAAGTGATCAGAGCCGGGATTTGGTATCACACATGCTGGCCTATGTATGAAATGACATTCCTCACTCATATTAAACAGCAACAGTATAGCTGGTACATCTGAATACTACTTTCTTTTATTTTTTATTTTTTTAAAGATTTTATTTATTTATTTGACAGAGCTAGAGAGCACAAGCAGGGGGAACAGTAGAGGGAGAGGGAGAAGCAGGCTCCTCACCAAGCAGGGAGCCTGATGCGGGGCTCGATCCCAGGACCCTGGGATCATGACCTGAGCTGAAGGCAGACGTTTAACCATCTGAGCCACCCAGGCACCCAGAATACTACTTTCTTTTAAAAGTTTGTGTCTCCTATGTTCATGTAGACATGTACATCTTCTCTGCCATTAAGTGTGGATACCTTTGGAGATTGGTTTGGTTGGTTGGAGAGAAACAAGAATGTTCTTGGGTAAAACAAGTTGTCTCATAGGACTGCTATAAAAAAGTAGCACAAATTTGGTGGATTAAAACAGTAGAAATTTATTCTTTCATACATATTTCTAAAGGCTGGAAGTCTAAAATCAAGACATCTGAAATCAACAGGGCCGTGCTCCCTCCAAAGGCTTTAGAGGAGAATCCTTCCTTGCCTCTTCCAGCTTCCATAGGCATTTCTTAGCTGGTAACTCCAGTCTCTGCCTCCTTCTTTGCATGGTCTTCTTCTCCCTTTGCTTTTTACTAATAATTTACTGATAAGAGCACTTGTCATTAGATGTAGGGGCCATGCAGATAATCCAGGATATCTCAACCTCAAGATCCTCTACTTAATTACATCTGCAAAAACGATTTTGCCAAATAAAGTCACATTCACAAGTTCTGGGGGTTAGGATGTGGACATATCTTTCGGGGAGCCACCATTCAATCCACTACAGATATCGTTTGTCATAGTAGGAAAAAAATTAAGTACCTAGAAATAAACTACAACAGATATATAAGGCATCTATATGGAAAACAATAAAATATTGACAAAAATTAAAGAAGACTCAAATATTTGAAGGATTAGACCATGTTCATGGATTAGAAGACCCAATATTTCAAAGATATCAGTTCTCCACAAACTGATCTACAGATTCAATGCACAATCCTGATGAAAATGCTTACTCTGGGGCGCCTGGGTGGCTCAGTTGGTTAAGCGACTGCCTTCGCCTCAGGTCATGATCCTGGAGTCCCGGGATCGAGTCCCGCATCGGGCTCCCTGCTCGGCAGGGAGTCTGCTTCTCCCTCTGACCCTCCTCCCTCTTATGCTCTCTGTCTCTCATTCTCTCTCTCTCAAATAAATAAATAAAATCTTTTTAAAAAAAAAAAGAAAGAAAATGCTTACTCTGTGTGTGGATGATTGTGTATGTATAACTTGATAAGCTGATTCTAAAATGGAAGTACAGGGGTGCCTGGTTGGCTCAGTCGGTAGAGCACGCAACTCTTGTTCTTGGGGTCTTGAGTTTAAGCCCCATGTTGGGTGTAGAGCTTACTTAAAAAGTAAAAAAAAAAAAGTGGAAGTACAAAGCACCAAAATAACCAAGACACTGTTGAAGAAGAACAAAACACGAGGAATTGAGCTACCAGATATTACAATTTTATAACACTACAGTACTTAAGACATTGTGATGTTGGTGTGAAAAAAGACAAGTAGACCAGTGGATTAGAATAGAGGGCCCAGAAACAGGTTCATAAATGCATAAACACTTGATTTATGACAAAGATGGCATTGCAGATCAGTGAGAGAAAGACCATTTTCTCAGTAAATGGTGCTGAGATAATTGGATAGCCATATGAAACTTGGCATCTCCCTCTCTCATCACACAGTGTTCAATTCCAGGTGGACTATAGAATAAATGTGAAAGCAAAACAATAAAACAACCCCCAGAAGATGATAAAGGTGAATAACATTCGTGACCTTGACGTAGGGAAAGACTGCTTAAATTGGACACAAAAAGCACTAACCATAAAGGAAAAGATTAATAAATTGGATATCATTAAAATTAAGAACTTTAGTTCCATCAAAAGACACCATTAAGGGGCACCTGGGTGGCTCAGTCAGTTAAGCGGCTGCCTTCGGCTCAGGTCATGATTCCAGGGTCCTGGGATCGAGCCCCATGTTGGGCTCCCTGCTCAGCGGGGAGTCTGCTTCTCCCTCTGCCTCTGCCTCTCCCCCTGCTTGTGCTCGCTCTCTGTAAAATAAAGAAATTAAAAAAATCTTTTTTTTTTTTTTAAAGATTTATCTATTTATTTGAGAGAGCGAGAATGAGAGAGAGTACATGAGAGGAGGGAGGGTCAGAGGGAGAAGCAGGCTCCTCACTGAGCAGGGAGCCCGATGCGGGACTCGATCCCGGGACTCCAGGATCATGACCTGAGCTGAAGGCAGTTGCCCAACCAACTGAGCCACCCAGGCTCCCAGAAATAAAAAAATCTTAAAAGAAAAAAAAAAAGACACCATTAAGAGAGTAGAAAGGCAAGCCTTGGAATAGAAGATGTTTGCAACATCTATAACCGCCAAAGGGTTCAATCCAGAAAATACAGAGGACTCATGTAAATCATTAAGAAAAAAACGTAAAAAATGGTTGATACTTAAACAGGCACTTCACAGAAAAGATATCCAAATAGCCAGTAACCATATGAAAAAGTGATCAGCCACACTACTAACCAGGGAAATGCAAATTAAAGTCACATTGCCATATCACTGCACACTCACCAGAAGAGCTAAGATTAAACAGATTGACAGTGTTGATAAGGATATTTGAGCAACAGGGATTCTCATACACTGTTAATAAGAGTATAAATTAATATAGCTCGTTTAGAAAATAGTTATCTAGTTAAAGATAATTATCCTTTTTAAGCACCTAAAAAGAGACCTATGTGTACCAGGAGTGTAGAAGAATATTTGTTCAGATAACAGCATTATCTATAACCCAAAGCTGAAAACCAAAAAATGAAAACATTAAATGCCCATTAGTTGGGGCACCTAGGTGTCTCAGTTGGATAAGCGTTGGATTCTTGATTTCAGGTCAGGTCATGATCTCAGGGTCGTGAGATTGAGCCCCGCATCAGGCTCCGTGCTCAGTGGAGAGTCTGCTTGAGATTCTTCCCTCTTCTGCCCCTCACCCCACTCGCCCTTGCTCGGTCTTGCTCTCTCTCTAAAATAAATAAATCTTTAAAAAAATAAATGTCCATTAATAGAAGGGACAACAAGTTGAGACATATTCATAGAATATTATACAGCAATGAAAATGAATGGACTTAGAGTTATATTCAACATAAATGAATCTCAAACATAATATTGTGGAAAAGAAGCCAGACACAAAAATATAAGTTTTATTATTTTTTTTAGAAACTTTAAAGTTTTTAGAAACTTTAGAAACAGGGAAAATGAAATTGTTTTTTATGCACAGTCTACAAAATTATACAAAGCAAGGAAGTAACTACCATAAAATTCAGAAAAACTGTTAACTTTCTTTTTAATTTTTATTTACTTATTTGTTTATTTAGAGAAAGTACATGAGCAGGGCAGGGGGGGATAGAGGGAGAAGGAGAAAGAATCCCAAGCAGGCTCCACACCCAGCACGGAGCCCAACATGGGGCTCGATCTCTCGACCCTGTGACCATTACCTGAGCCAAAATCAAGAGTCAGACACTTAACCAACTGAGCCACGGAGGTGCCCCAAAACTGTAAACTTTAGAAGGAAGGAAGAATTTGTGATTGGGAGGAAGCATAGGGAGGCTTTTGGAGTGCTGGCTGTATTCTGTCTTGACCTTTGTTTTCTGATAATTCTTTAAAATGTACTTTTCTCCCCCTTTGAGTTAATAACTCTTGACTTAAAGTGAGTTTCTGATCATATGGATAACATTCTGTGGACCATGTTCTAGACAGGATTGTATGAGTAGACAGAGAATTAAGGGATCCATTTGTGACTTGGAATTGTCTTTAAGCACGGCTCCAACTGGTCCCATCAGCTAAAATAATTGATCCATGCATTTCTCTGTCTTTTTTTACCAAGTGTTATCACATCATAAATTAAGAACTCTGATGTACTTTTTTTTGTTCTTGGAAAACAGCTCTCTTCAGTTATCATGTATATGTTATATATTTGCATGGTAAGTGCTGAAGCATTATGTACAGGTTTTCATAATTATTGGACCATAAAGCCACATTGTCAGCTCTTAATTTTCACCTTTTAACTAGTTCCCTGTTTCCAGTTTCCTTCATGATCTAGGCAGCTGCTTTGGGAATGCCTAAATTTGATTTTACCATCTGTCTGTCTCAAGTCAGGTTCCTTTTCCCATCATTTCTGTGAAAGGCAACATAAGGGCAAGTCAATTTAAAAGAAAAAAAGTGGTTTACATGGGCTAGAGAAGTCAGAGTGAAAACCACAGTTTCACAGTGTAACCTAGTAAAGAAATTGAGCAAGTTCTTTGCACAGTCAGGTCAAGTGAGTTTTTTCAGCTGAGAGGAAAAGTTGTTAGGAGAGAGCAAAGGGAGAATTCCTGGTTTAGGAAGTGGGAGTATTATCCCTATGGAACTGAGCAGACTGTCCCCACGGTACTGGAGAAGTTACCTTCAAGAGGATGAAAATTTTGTGTGGGTTTAGAAAATAGATACACTGAGGAGAGTAGAGGAAAGAGATCATTGCTTAGATCTCACTTAGTCTCATTTATTTAGTAAAATAAGTCATCTGCTTAGAGTTGGAGTGGAAGAATAGTAGAAGATTAAGTAGAGAAAAACTAATCTACGTTTTTAGATTTTTTTTTTTTACGTTTTTAGATTTTTAAAAAACAGTTCTGAATTTAAAATAGTTCTGAATTCTATACACATTTCTGTGAGGTTTTTTTTTTTTTAGATTTTATTTATTTGAGAGAGAGCTCACAAGCAGGGGGGAGGGACAGAGGGAGATGGAGAAGCAGGATCCCTGCTGAGCAGGGAGCCTTATGTGGGGTTCTATCCCAGGACCCTGGGATCATGACCTGAGCCAAAGGCAGATGCTCAACTGACTGAGCCATCTAGGCACCCCAATTTCTCTGAGTCTTGTAAGAACATCAACACATGAAATGGGGTCTTAGAATCATGTATTTAACTAAGCTTAAATAAATAACGGCAAGGGGTGCCTGGCTGGCTCAGTTAGTGGAGCGTGTGACTCTTGATCTCGGGGTTGTAAGTTTGAGCCCCACGTTGGATGTAGAGATTACGTAAAAATAAAATCTTTTAGGGGCACCTGGGTTGCTCAGTTGATTAAGTGGCTGCCTTTGGCTCAGGTCATGATCCCAGAGTCCTGAGATTGAGTCCTGCATCGGGCTCCCTGCTCAGCGGGGAGCTTTCTTCTCCCTCTCCTTCTGCCTGCCGCTGTGCATGTTTGTGTGCTCTCTCGCTCTCTGTCAAATAAATAAATAAAATCTTTTAAAAAATAAAATCTTTTTAAAATTTTTAATTAAAAAATGAATAATGGCAAGATAAAATGCTTGAGAATCTGAAGTAAGTCTTTTCACCTAGAAACCAGATAACCCTTAGTGAGTTTTTAAGTTGTTGATTTAGCTTCTCTAACTACTACACAGAGACCAAACTTAAAGAATTAAATGTCCCAAGCGCTTGGCAGCTTTTTTGAGTAATCCTGAACTCCAGCCAACCTTTCTATTACATTAAACTTTTGTTTTATTTATTTATTTTTAAAGATTTTATTTATTTGACAGAGCACAAGCGGGGGGAGTGGCAGGCAGAGGCAGAGGGGAGAAGCAGGCTCCCCGCAGAGCAGGGGGAGCCCGATGTGGGACTTGATCCCAGGACCCCGGGATCATGACCTGAGCCGAAGGCAGTCGCTTAACCAAGTGAGCCACCCAGGCACCCCTAAACTTTTGTTTTATTAAGCAGCCATTTCCAAGCTACTTCTGTGCAGTATCTCTATATTAAGGAATATCATAAAAATCTCCTTAACATACAAAAATCAAATATTTTTAAAGTGTACCTTATTTTTATTCTATCATGTAATTAAAAAACAAAAAAGACTAACGTCACTCAGCTACTTTTAGGAAGATGCATAAGTGTTTACAGCATTAAATGACTGGGTTTTGTACCTTTCCAAAAGTTCGAGAATTATGCTCTAACAGCAGCTATCAGCGCCTTATTAGAAAATCGCATTTTGAGGGAGTTTTGGTTTACTGGCATACTTTCCAGAGAAAGGATTTTAATTGCTTTTAAAAGCCTTGAGCTATGAAACTATTACTAGTTTTTACATATGATTCAGTGTGTGTGAGAAATATTTATCAGAGAAAACTAGTTTGAAAATATTAAATGCTGAAAACCTGTGTTTGATAGACAGCAGCTCTGAAGCTGGCAATACCTCAACCTTTCAGTGACTCCACTTTAAATAATCATTCTCTTCATATGAGTGGAAGATGGTTCTATCAATAAATGGAGGTGTGGTAGTGACTAATTTGAAAATGTTAACCATGTCTGTTATTGGCCGTCTTAGAAGAATGAAAGGGAGGAATCAAAGGCCTGTCTTCTCAGTCCTCTCGTCTCTTGTTTGTATATACAGATGAGGACAGAACTGTATTTCCTTTCATCTCAGAAGAATCGCCCCAGCCTCTTTGGAATGCCACTGATTGTTCCATGTACTGTGCATACCCGGAAGAAGGACTTGTATGATGCGGTTTGGATTCAAGTGTCTCGATTAGCCAGCCCACTCCCACCTCAGGAAGCCAGTAACCATGCTCAAGATTGGTGAGTTTAGGGGATCAGCCTAGACCTGTGGTTTCCAAACTCAAGAAGAAGAAGAATTTCTATGAATTTTGTGTGATACATAGGATACATTCCATGTTAGGTTAATCACTTGTTTAAGAACCATCCAGGGGCGCCTGGGTGGCTCAGTCGTTAAGCGTCTGCCTTCGGCTAGGGTCATGATCCCAGAGTCCTGGGATCGAGCCCCACATCAGGCTCCCTGCTCTACAGGAGGCCTGCTTCTCCCTCTCCCACTCCCCCTGCTTGTGTTCCCTCTCTCGCTGTGTCTCTCTCTGTCAAATAAATAAAATCTTTAGGGAAAAAAAAAAAAAAAGAACCATCCAGAGAGGATATAATTCAACCATTTGGTTTCATCTTTTGAGTAGGAGAGACTGACTATACAGCCTCCTTTTATCACCTAGACATTCTAGTGTCTAATAAGCCTTTCATTCTCTAATCTCTTACCTAAAATCCCTCCTGCTAATGCTTTAAATCCTTCAGGTAATATCCTTGACTTGTTATTGCAAAACTAGAGAGTATGAATTCACCAGGAAATTTGTATCCTCTCAACCCTCTGAAATTCAGGATGGGAACAATAGTGTGCATTTCTATACATGAACTCTAAAAAATTCCCATGCCATAACAAATGATTCAGTTGGATTATTTCCATACCATGTCAGTTTAACACAGAATAATTTCATAAGTCTAGGTAAAGAAAATAAATGTCTTCTGTTTTCTTTCCATTCCTCCTACCAGTGTTCTGTTGGATTAGTAAATGTGTTTATTTCTAATAATTGTTAGGATCATGATGCCTTATTTATATCTGAACTGAATTGCAGTTTATTATCTTGTTGTCGTGGTGCAAGTGAGAGTTCAGCTTCTATGTTAACTGAATAGAAGTTTTCTTTGCTGGTAGGTTATGTTATGGGTTTTTTTGATGCCAACGATAAGGCTTGAGGATAAATCTTAAAGGAAAACTGCAAGTAATAGATAAGCAATTTAGTTGAGGAATGTTGTGTTTAGTAAAAATGACAGTAAGGCAGGATTAAATTTGAAGGAAAGTTAGACTGAATTGAAGGACTTCCAAATGAGGACTTTTCCCAGGGCTTGCTAATGAATTGGATATGGAGTATGAGGGAAAGAGGAATCCAAGCTTGGTTTTCAGCCTGAGCAATTGTTTATGAATGGTGTTAACATTTAATGAAATGAGAAAAACTGAGGAAGGAGTAGGTTTGGGCAAGAGATGACAGGAATCAAGTTAAATTCAAGATGTAGGTTATATTTTCAAGTGGGAAATAGACTGAAGCGTCCTTTGCTGGAGATAGAAACATAGGTGTCATCAGCAAATAGTTGGTATTTAAAGCTCTGAGACTAGATGATATCATTTAGAGAATAAGAGTTAGATAGAGAAGATACCCACAGTCTAATTCCTGATCCATTCCAACGTTTAGAGGTTGAAAAATGACAACAAGAGAGATTGAGAAGGAGCAGCCAGTGGGAACTGACCACTGGACTTGATAAAATGACAGTCTTTGTGACCTTTGCAAAAGCTGTTTTAGTGGAGTGGTGTAGATGAAGGCATGGAGGTTAGAGAAAGTGCTTCTACAGGCAATAAAAAAAATAATAAAAGTTGATCTTTTAGGAATAACACACTGAAATATTTATGAATGAAAATGGTAAAATGCCTCCAATTTCCTTCAAAATAATTAGTGGGTCACAATAGCCAAGAGGCTAATAACCCAAATGTTCATCAACAGACAAATGGATAAACAATATGTGGTATATCCATACAATGGAGGATTCATTAACCATAAAAAGGAATGAAGTTCCAATACCCACTATAACATAGATGAACCTCAAAAACATTATACTAAGTGAAATAAGCCAGACACAAAAGGACAAATACTGTGTGCTTTCACTTTTATAAGATATCTCAAGTAGGCAATTCATAGACAGAAAGTAGATTAGGGGTTACCAGGGTTTGGGAGGAGAGGTGTAGGGGAATTATTATTGCTTGATCGGTACAGAGTTTCTGTTCGGGAAAATGAAAAATTTCTGGAGATGGATGGTGGTGATAGTTGCACAGCATTGTGAATGTACTTAATGCCACTGAATTGTATACTTAAAAATGGTTAAATGGTAAATTTTATGTATATTTTACCATAGTTTTTTTTTTTTTTTTAATGGAATAAAAGAACCCAGGGGAGCTGGGTATAAGGGTATAGATGAAATAGACGTGGCCAAGGATTGATGACTGTTATAGCTGGGTGACAAATACATGGGGGTTCATTGTACAGTTCTCTATTTTTGTGAGTGTTAATGTCAATAAATTTGAGTGTTTACATTAGATGGACAAATTCCTGGAATTGAGGATCTATATAAAAGACTATTTTGAGAGAGTGGACAAGGAGGAAAATGAGGATTTGAGGGCAGTGACTAGAAATTTCTCTTTGGTCTTGGGGGCCTGGGTAGCTCAGTTGGTTAAGTGTCTGCCTTTGGCTCAGGTCATGATTCCAGGGTCCTGGGATCGAGCCCCCACATCAAGCTGTCTGCTCAGCAGGGAGTCTGCTTCTCCCTCTTCCTCTGCCCCTGCTCTCTCTTGCTCTTGCTTTCATGCATGCTCTCTCTAATAAATAAAATCTATTTTTTAAGAAGTAAATAAATTTCTCTTTGGTCAAATAATTGTTAAAGTAGTGATACTTGAATAAGTGATTTAAAAGGATAGGAGATGGTTGTTGCAAAGTAGGATATTTGGAACTGAGATTTTTGGAGGTGGTAAAGTCTTTATCATGGTTTCATTACCTTCAGCAACCATGTAATAGCCACTGCCAATTGCTGGGATCGAGCCCCACATCGGGCTGCCTGCTCTGCGGGAAGCCTGCTTCTCCCTCTCCTACTCCCCCTGCTTGTGTTCCCTCTCTCTCTGTCTCTCTCTCTATGTCAAATGGATAAATAAATCTTAAAAAAAAATAAAAACGTTATGTACCTTATAGCTTTGAGTAGTTAAAGCAGGGAAAAGGGGTAACTGTCATGTATCACATCAGGATTCTGATTAAAGGAAACTTCTAAATATATAGTTAGGCGACTCTTCTGAAAAACCGTTATGACCTTTCAGCCTTCTGTGTTGTGTCAATGTTCTTGTCATAGAAAGGTCTAATTACTTGTTTAATGTGAATTAAATCTTATGATAGAATTAGGACTGAAGGATAATTGGTATTTGATTTCATGATTTGCTTATCTTATAAAATTTGCGTGGACCACATGGACTCTCTTAGAGACATCTGGCAGTCTAGTCTGTCTACCCTTCTGTATGCAAGGATACAACATGGGAGCCCTGAGTGTGTTTGGTACAGGGCTGCCTGCTGCTTATGGGTTAAGATAACCAGCACCGAACCATCACCATGGGCATACTGCTATGACAGATGTCCCTGCCTTGGGTTACTTCAAGAGAAAATGAAAAGGAGTTGAGACCTCAAATCAGAAATGTTTTTTTATACTCTTTGGTTTATGTTCTGTTTCAGTGATGACAGTATGGGCTATCAATATCCCTTCACTCTACGAGTTGTGCAGAAAGATGGAAACTCCTGTGCTTGGTGCCCATGGTATAGGTAAAGTGATCTTCTGCAAAAGAAAAATTTTAGGAGAATTGCAACTTCAGATATTATACCTTTTTCATAAGGTTTCCAGTTTTTAGAAGTAATATTGAATATGGGGCACCTGGGTGGCTCAGTCGTTAAGTGTCTGCTTTCAGCTCAGGTCATGATCCCAGGGTCCTGGGATCGAGCCCCACATCGGGCTCCCTGCTCGGCGGGAAGCCTGCTTCTCCCTCTCCCACTCCCCCTGCTTGTGTTCCCTCTCTCGCTGTGTTTCTCTCTGTCAAATAATTAAATAAAATCTTTAAAAAAAAAAGTAATATTGAATAATGAGAAGCTTAGAATAAACTTAGGAATTATTGATTCATCTTTTCCTTATTATGAGGTCTATAGCTTAGTTTTGCTCTTGAGCCTTAGGTGGTTCTATAAACTGTATGATACTCATCAAATTCATAGTTTATGATCAACATTTATTATTTTATACTTTCTGCTCCTTAAATATATAAATCAAGTTAGCAGTTCTGAGTCCAGTAAAACATAGTTTTACTTACTAGACTTTCCTGGAAGTCTATTTTTTATATTTAGAAGAATTACGGAGACTGATTGGTCATTACTGTTACACCTTGGAAAATACCTGAGTACTGAAGTCAGCCTTCAGAGAACTGTAATAGATGTAGCAAACAGAATCTAAATAGGCACTGAAACCATGGCCTTGTCATGGTCCCTCCCCTCCCATAAAATTTTATGTGCATTTATTTAATGTATCACTTTACAAACAAGGAAATAGGCATTGTTATATCAGATGAGTTATCCTACCTCAGAGCATTAAATAACTAAATTTAGAATTTTCTTACCTGTGTATTATCTCAAATGTCCAATTTCCATGTCATTTACTTGCCATAAAGTCCACATACTCATGTGGATTAAAAATGGCTGTCAAGTGCTTTGAAAAAACAGAGACTTGAGAAGTGATAGGCATGCTTCCCTGAAATAATAATAATTACTAATATATATTCATGCATTGATGAGTCTTAAGTTAGAGGCCCATGACAGACTGTGAACCCAAGAAAGAAAGTAGAGAAGTAGAAAGGGAGAATATATCTGATAAAGAAAATTTGGATTCTTTCATAATTACTCCATCCTTCAGTAGATCATTCCCCCCCCCCTTTAGATTTTGCAGAGGCTGTAAAATTGATTGTGGGGAAGACCGAGCTTTCATCGGAAATGCCTATATTGCTGTGGATTGGGACCCCACAGCTCTTCACCTCCGCTATCAAACATCACAGGAAAGGGTAAGTACTCAAGGCCACCATAAGATGGTGATTTTTATTTGTAAACATTTTCCCAGTTTAATCGTATTGTGCCATTTCTGTTTTAGATGATCTAAGTCATCAATCAGAAAAATATTCATTGGTATTCTCTATGGCACTTAATATATTGGCATGATTACATGGATGTTTCAGTTTTCCCACTTCTAGAGTTAATTGTATTGGGGCATTATATTTCAAAAATACTAATAATAAGTAAATCTTGAAACTCTGGGTATATTTAAGATGTTATATTGTTTGGCCATCACATACCAAGCAATAAATATCTCTCTGCCTGTTTATTAATTATTATTGGAGCTGCAGCATTTGATAACCACTGTTACTTAACTCAAAGGCATCCCAGGGCTATAGGTTCTTAATGGGCATAGTGATCAGAAAAACTAGAGAAAAAGGGGCGCCTGGTGGCTCAGTCGTTAAGTGTCTGCCTTCGGCTCAGGTCATGATCCCAGGGTCCTGGGATCGAGCCCCTCATTGGGCTCCCTGCTCCACGGGAAGCCTGCTTCTCCCTCTCGCATTCCCCCTGCTTGTATTCCCTCTCTCGCTGTGTCTCTCTCTGTCAAATAAATAAATAAAATCTTAAAAAAAAAAAAAAAGGAAAAGAAAAATTAGAGAAAAGATTCAGTGTTTCAAGACTGGGCACCTGAGAGTACATCTCAATGGCTATTCTTACACTTAGCATTCCTCTACTGCCAGAGCAGTTTTAAATTTTGAAAATGTTACTTCAAAAAGAATACTAACTCCATACCTAAAAATGTTTGCCAAATATCATTTGAAGGATAGTTTGGCTAGGTAGCTTATGGATAGAGATATGACGAATCTGATGGAGAAGTAAAAGCAACAGAATCAAAGGATTTTTTTTTTTTTTTTTTTAGTCACCTGAAGAATTGTAGTGGCTTTTGCATTTATGTGGCTCTTGATGGAAATTTCCAGTGTACAATCTGAAAAACTCTAAGAGGACTTCCTACTTATAGAAAGAAGGGCCTACGTGACCTGTTCAATCTCACCCCATTTTCACTTTCACTGATGCTCTTAGGATACCATGGAAACCAACTTGCTGTTGAGATATCCTGCTTTGCTAGGGACTGGGGCCACATGACTAATTTCTTTCTACATAAATTCTCTTCCTACCTGTGGTTTCTGCATGTGCTTGGGGACATAGACAAGGGAGATTCCTTGGTTCAAAATTGACATTTCTACCCATATATTTTATGTTTTTTATCCCAGTGATTCTAGGAATTTATTCTAGGGAAATACTCTCTAATTTGCTGACAAATCTTCATCATAGTATTTTTAGAATAGTAGAAAAATTTGAAACAACTTGTATTTGTCCCACATTAGAGGAATGGTTAAAGCATAGTATAATAGCTGGGTAAAATATTATGCAGCCATTGAAAATAATGATTACCAGGGGCTTTGGGGAGGTTTCTGGGTTTTTTTTAAAGATTTATTTATTTGAGAGAGTGAGTATGGAGGAGAGGGAGAGAGAGAGTCTCAAGCAGACTCCACGCAAAGCTCAGAGCCAAGCTCAGAGCCCTGCGCGGGGCTTGATCTCATGATCCTGAGATCACGACCTGAGCTGAAACCAAGAATTGGATGCTTAACAGACTGCATCACCCAGGCGCCCCATTACCAGGTTTTTTTTTTACTGGCATATATGGGAAGATACTTAACGATGTCATGGGTTGTTTTTAAAGCAAGGTATAGAATTGCACATACTGAAAAATCTTTTCAATATAAAGGAATACTATTTAGGAAAAGGAAAAGAACATAGAACGGGGGGCAGGCTCCTGGGTGGTTCAGTTGGTTAAGTGTCCCACTCTTGTTTTTGGCTCAGATCATGATCTCAGGGTTTTGAGTTCAAGCCCCCATTGAGCTCCACACTGAGCATGGAGCCTACATTAAAAAAAAAAAAAAAAAGAATATAAAAGGTTCCCGGCCTTTTTATATTTTTCTGTGCTTTCAAAATTTCTATGTAAATGTTTTATTTGGTACACAGAAAAAGAGGCAATTGCTCTTAGTCTTTTTATTTTTCACCTATTTAGACTTCACATTCCTCAATAAATAATTGAACTAGATAGCTTTTTATATCTCCCTCTTTTTCTAATAGTCTTATCATGTGAGAAAGCCATGACTTCATTCTTTATGTTTTGTGTTAAGGATGAGCTTTCAAGCAGAAGAAAGAGGGTGCCAATGAGTGATTTAAACTATTTGAATAGTGATAAAGGACCTGGGAATGGATCCCTAAAAAGGGAATTTTTGTCATTTAGGGAAATTTTATAAATAAAAATTATTATCAGTCCACAAATAGGTTTTTTTTAACCAACCTTCCTCCCTGTCTCCAGTAGCCTTTGTGTTCCATGAGAAATACAGTGAATAAAGATCAACATTCTTTACTAGCTTACTGCAATTTGTGGTTGTCCATAAAGCATCCCTGATAGAGATAATGTTTAACTGGCTATGAGAAAAGAATATTACTGTTTTTCTACTCTGATTCCAGCAACCATGATGCAACATATTTTCTTTTGAAGCGTGTTAGTTTTTCCCTTGGATGACCAGCTCTAAAGATGATGAAAGTTAGTATCAGAAAAGAAGTCGGTGACCTAAGGTCAAGTCAGATTTCTCATTCTGAAAAAAAAAAAAAAAAAAGACTTTTCTCTAAGTTCCTCTTTTTATAGATCTTTAGAAATGTCTGGTGATGCAATGCTAAAACCATTAACTGCATGGTCAACCCAGCATTTGACAGCCTGTGACTCAGCTAGCCTCTCGTGTGGGGAAAAAGTCACACATGAAAACCTCTTGTAAACTGAATGTCCTGAGCCGTGCCAGTCTGTAAGCTAGGTGGCTCAGTGTTCCCATCATAAGTTCAGGAAGGAAAACAGAAGGGAAGTTGCCTCAGGCCAAGAGAACAAATTCACCTCTGGATGGGGTGAGTAATAAGTTCAGTAATGGACATGTGTGTGCCCTTTGCCAGAAAGAGAGACACTTATTGTTGGACTGGGTGTCCAGACCCCGCCCTGGGATGAGAAGACCCCTGTGTGAAGTCTCACGGTAGCATTCAAAGTCCTGATGCTGTGCCTCCCCCACTGTGGTTCTCGGATGCTGTTAAGTGGCAACAAGAATGGGAGAGGGGTGGGCGCCTGGGTGGCTCAGTTGGTTAAGCGACTGCCTTCGGCTCAGGTCATGATCCTGGAGTCCTGGGATCGAGTCCGACATGGGGTCCCTGCTTGGCGGGGAGTCTGCTTCTCCCTCTGACCCTCCTCCCTCTCATTCTCTCTGTCTCTCATTCTCTCTGTCTCAAATAAATAAATAAAATCTTAAAAAAAAAAAAAGAATGGGAGAGGGGGGGCGCCTGGGTGGCTCAGTTGGTTAAGCGACTGCCTTCGCCTCAGGTCATGATCCTGGAGTCCCGGGATCGAGTCCCGCCTTGGGCTCCCTGCTCGGCAGGGAGTCTGCTTCTCCCTCTGACCCTCCCACTTTTCATGTGCTCTCTCTCTCAAATAAATAAATAAAATCTTTAAAAAAAAAAAAAAGAATGGGAGAGGGAGGGCGCCTGGGTGGCTCAGGTGGTTAAGCGACTGCCTTCGGCTCAGGTCATGATCCTGGAGTCTCAGGATCGAGTCCCACATCGGGCTCCCTGCTCAGCAGGGAGTCTGCTTCTCCCTCTCCCACTCCCCCCTCTTGTGCTCTCTCTCTCTCTCTCAAATAAATAAATAAAAATCTTAAAAAAAAAAAAAAAGAATGGAAGAGGGAAAAATTCTTCCTTGTCTGTTGCATTCTGGGTACCTCCCCCTCCCCTTCTTGCTGATCCCACACTACCTCCAAACACACATACTTGCACACCTACCCCCTCTGCTCTCTCTCTCTCATACATATGTCCTTCTTGCTCCTGCACCTAGCGTGCTGGTTAGTAGAACCAGAAAGGTTTGGGCAGGTATTAGGGGCCTTCTCGACAAAGTTAGGCACTTTTTGAGCCCACTGTTGCTTTTATTGCCATCTCTTTATTGCCGTCTCCGGTAAAAAGGCCCCATGAGGCAGGGGACAGATGATACACATGGTATTCTGATAACTCTCTCATGGCACCAGCATGCAAATGAGTTTTATCCTGTGGGGTTTCACGCTCTCATATGTTCCCTTCTCATGGCGAGCTTTTTGTACCCTTTCTGATTTTAATCCAGATCTGGCATCTGTGTTCCAGTGATATTTTTTCTCCTATAAAGCCTTCAGCCTACTAATAATGTTGCCTTTCTGGTTGAAAATGAATGGCCTAACCTCAACACCCCTGGCTTGAGGGTGAGCTCACATGTAAGCTCTTTTAGGACTTCAGAATTATAAAATAGAGGTGCAGTAGCCACTAGTCACATGTGGCTATTGAACACTTAAATGTGCCTGATTCAAGTGAAGGAGTATTGTAGATTCCAAGACTTAGTAAAAAAGAATCTAAAATATGTCATCAATAATTCTCATATTGATCACATGTTGAAATGATACGTTTTGTATATATTGGATTAAATAAAATACATCATTATAATTCAAAACTTGTAAAACAAACAGGCAATTCCTTGTTTTTTGTCATTTTGAAGAGTTCAGAGAATTTTCAAGAAAAGCTATGATGGTCATATAAATAGAAATTTGATCCAAGATGTTATTGATGTGATTTTGGAAGTAAGTGTACAAATACTGCATTTGCTCAGACTTGTTTGAGTCCTGTTTTCTTTTTCCTCATGTAGAATAAAATGAGAATGAGTCACCTAACAGATGATGCCTAGCCATGGGACCATTTTAATGCCCCCCTTCCCTCCCGCCCACCCCCTGCTGCCATTCCTCTTGTTCCCTCCATCTGCAGGTTGTCGATGAGCATGAGAGTGTGGAACAGAGTCGACAAGCACAGGCTGAGCCTATCAACCTGGACAGCTGTCTCCGTGCTTTCACCAGTGAGGAGGAGCTAGGGGAAAATGAGATGTACTACTGTTCCAAGTGTAAGACCCACTGCTTGGCAACCAAGAAGCTGGATCTCTGGAGGCTTCCCCCAATCCTGGTATGTTACAGCCCTACCTCTGAGAGAGGAGGAGCCTGGCATATAGGAAGGAAGTCGTGAACAAATAGGAATTTTATTACTTTTGAGAATAAGAAGACTCTTCCTGTGGCAGTATTTAAAACACTTTGGCTGTGCAAGGTTTTTGTGTTGCACACAGATTAATTAATATTATTACTCCCAGTTCCTGCTCTGAAGGAGCATACAGGCTAGAAGGAGAGGGAAGTCATATAGAACATTAACTGTAGTTCAGTGCAGTGTGTGAGAAGCGCCGTAAGGTGTGCGTCCTGGTGAATTTGAACTTCAGGAGAAGGTGAACGCACTTCTGGCTCTAGAGAGAGAAGCTTAGGCTCTTCTATAGAAGAGCAGGGGCGCCTGGGTGGCTCAGTCGTTAAGCATCTGCCTTCGGCTCAGGTCATGATCTCAGGGTCCTGGGATCGAGCCCCGCATCGGGCTCTCTGCTCCGCGGGAAGCCTGCTTCTCCGTCTCCCACTCCCCCTGCTTGTGTTCCCTCTCTCGCTGTGTCTCTCTGTCAAATAAATAAATAAAATCTTTAAAAAAAAAAGAGCAGCTGAGCCTGAGTCTCCAGTCCCACTGTGCTTGGTCACATGGCCACAGCACAAGCACACAAGTGCTCTGGGGCCTATGTGTTCTTTTACATGTGATTTACTACTGCCTTCTTCCTTCATAGAGTAGAAGATGCTTCTGTTGCTTGTCAGAAGAGCTTGAAGTGCCAGATCTTCCTGTTCATTTAAGAAAGTATTTTTCCTTAAGGGTGGAAGTATCATATGAAATGTAACTGTAAGGCACTGGTATATTTTAACCAGACCTTGTGTGTATTTTTTTCTTCATGTCTTCTTCCTACTACTCTGTGAGACGGTAAATGTAGGTTTTCTTTCCTTGGACCAAAACAGCTTCCCAGTAAAGGATGCACAGGAAATTAATAACATTAATCAGCCAGCTCCAGGGATGGGAACTCTGGGAGGAAAGGAAAAGGGCAGGGGCAAGCTTGGGACAGGTGGGTGGGAAGGGGGAAAGTTTCTTTTTAACTGAGGTGTGATTAACATGAAATTAAATGCATAGATTTTAAATGTCTAGTTTGATGAGTTTTGATAATTATATATGCCTGTGAAATCACACAGAACATACGCAGTAAAGGCATTTATATAAAAGCTATGTTTTTTTATGTCTTTAAAGAATGAATTTTATATTGAGAGCTCGGTGGGCTTCTGTAGATCCATATACGAGTATGCCCCTTAGGAAGGGTTTCTCTTTATATACACAGCAAATTGTGAGCATTTAGGGTAGAGCTAGCCACCCAAAGATCTGTGCCCACACTAGATCGTATAATAACACTGTGTAAGATTAGAGGAATTTGTTGCTCTTGAAAAAAAAAAAGAGAAGCCACAAAGGAAAAGGGAGATTCTTATGTTCTTTAGGACAGTGAAACTCTCTGGTAACAACCAAAGGATATGGTAAGAAATGAGAGGCCTCCTATTGGAGATTGGGTAAGTTTCATCCATTTTTCTTCAAAATACTCAGTGTAGTCTTCTGTCTTCATGACAGAAATATATTTGTGAGTGGATCTTCTATGATGTTGGAAAAAGGTCAATGTGGGTCACAGGTCCAGGAAGCAGAGGAAGACACGCAAATATGGGCTCCTAGGATGTTGCAGAAATTTGGGAAGAATTTAGGATATGCACAGGTTATGAAATTAGGGAGATTACCATGTTAGCTATACATCTAAAGGCCAGTGGCCCCACTGATAATTCTGTTACATAATAAGATATATTCTTTTTGAAAAAAAATATTATATATTCTTGAACATTCACATGTATTAGACTTGGGGTTTTTAAATGTAATTTTGTATCTTCTGAACCTTTTAACGTAATTGTTTTCTACCTTTCCTTCAGATTATTCACCTTAAACGATTTCAATTTGTAAATGGTCGATGGATAAAGTCACAGAAAATTGTTAAATTTCCTCGTGAAAGTTTTGACCCTAGTGCTTTTTTGGTACCAAGAGACCCGGCTCTCTGTCAGCGTAAACCACTCACACCCCAGGGGGATGACCTCTCTGAGCCCAGGGTTCCGGGAGGAGACGTGAAGAAAGTGGATGCTCAGAATTCAGCTGGGGAAGAGGATGTGCTCCTAAGCAAGAGCCCATCTTCACTCAGTGCAAACATCATCAGTAGCCCTAAAGGTGAGGAAGCCTGGAGGGCCTCATGGAGCCCAGATGTCACCCTGAGAGGGGCTTTCCTGGGACCCCTATAGGCTTCGTGTTTCCCTCTTTTTCCACTCTGGAACAACAGCTTGGTGAGATAGAAAGAACCTATCCGGAATCAGACCTATCTAGATCTGAGTCACCTGTGTCACTTTTAGCAAGAGATGCAGCTTCCCTAAATCTATTTTCTCATTCATAAAGTTCCCAGAGTCTGAGGATTTGCTCTGTCAAGAGCGAAACACCATATATGCCTGATATCTGTGGTGATCATGAATGATAATTGTCATCCTTGTTCCCAAAGTATAGTCTGGGAACCCCTAGAGGGTCACTGAGAGACCCTTTCAGGGGGCCTGAGGAGTAGAACTCTTCATAAAAAATACTAAGACAGTATATTCACCTTTTCAACTTTTATTCTCACAAATGTGCGTGGAGTAAGAGCCACCATGGTATGTGATGATATCTTCAGTGAAGTACGTGTTTATGTATTGTATTTTTTAGTTCCTCAGTTTTAATTTCTAATATTAATATTGATAGATATAACCCACAGAAACAAAAAGTTCTAGGGTCTTCAACAATTTTTGAGAGTACATAAGGAGGTGAGGGAGGCTGTGACCAAAAAGTTTGAGATCGACTACCTTACCAGATTGTTGTGAGAGGTAGAGATAGTAGAGAGAGTTCCCAATACTGTGCCTAGCAATAGTAAGTGCTTAATAATTGGCGATCGTATCTTTTAATCTAATTTAACAAAGGAGAATGTGTATTTGTAATACATCTTAGTGTAATTGTGGGGTTTTTTTTAGTCTAATTGTTTTGAACTGAATCTGACTGAAGTTATCTTTCTGCTGTTTGTTTTTATTTTATTTTCATCTTTCTGCTGTGTTTAAGTCCCTACATGGTACTTTATGTTTTCAGGACATTGCTGCCTGTGGGAGCTTGGCCTGAGGAAGAACTTATTGGCTACATAATAGGAATAAAAAGTAGCTGGTCAGAACACCCCTGTATTTACCTTTATGTGTACACTTGTGAAGTTGGCTTCAAAGTTAGCATCTGGCTGCTGGTTAAACTTGTGGCATTTGGGATTTATGAATCTTGTCCTTCTCTCACTTTCACAGGTTCACCTTCTTCAACAAGAAAAAGTGGAACCAGCTGTCCCTCCAGCAAAAATAGCAGCCCTAACAGTAGCCCTAGGACTTTAGGGAGGAGCAAAGGGAGGCTCCGGCTACCCCAGATCGGCAGCAAAAATAAACTGTCAAGTAGTAAGGAGAACTTGGTTGCCAGCAGAGAGAATGGGGCTGGACAAGTTTGTGAGCTGGCTGATGCCTCGAGCCGAGGGCACATGCTGGGGGGCAGCCAAACTGAGCTGATCACCCCTCAGGACCATGAAGGAGCTCTGGCCAATGGATTTCTTTATGAGCATGAGGCATGTGGCAATGGCTACAGCAATGGCCAGCTTGAAAACCACAGTGAAGAAGACAGCACCGATGACCAAAGAGAAGATGTTCATGTTAAGCCTATTTATAATCTATATGCAATTTCGGTAAGTGGTTACATGGTTTTCAGAGTGATCTGCACTCTGTGGATCCTTCATCTTCACTCATTCATCAGTCATTTTTTCAGGGCCTCCTTATTTGCTAGGCATTGAACTTGGTGATAACAAAGTTAGCAGTAGGTCTTGGCCTACCTAGAATCCAAGGTGCTCCCAGTGTAATGCAGGGGATAATCATGTAACATTATAATTGGAGTCACGGGTTCAAGGCATTCATAGGTATGTACACCTAAGGAATTTTAGCTTTTTAAAAAATAGTTACAACTATAAAATGGTAAGATTTGGAGCTTTTAAATTTTGACTTTTCTTTTTGGTTTATTTTTAGAAAAGGGTAGGTGGTTCCAAAACATTTTTCTTAATCACTTAAGTGATTGGTGTTTTCCTGATTGGGTCCTAGTATTGTGTCCTGGCCAGACTGCTGTTAACCACTAACATGCCTCTACTTTCTTGTCTCTCGCAGTGCCATTCAGGAATTCTGGGCGGGGGCCATTATGTCACTTATGCCAAAAACCCAAACAGCAAGTGGTACTGTTACAATGACAGCAGCTGTAAGGTAAATATCCCCACTCTTTGAATAAAAGAAACAGAAATGCCAACAGATCTAGGGGACATTTGTTGAAATCATGGACTTTGTCCCAAATAGGAAATAGATATTTTTGTTAGAGTCAGTATATAGGTGCCTTCAGTAGTAAAGGAACAAAAGTGATGTGCAGAGTAGAGAATGAAAACATGAACGGTGAGGAAAAAGAAGGTATTGGTTAATGAGAAAAAGTTCTTATCTTTTTAGCTATTAGGATTTGATGGTTTTTTCTTTATTTTGTTTTCATTCTTCTTATTTGTCAATGGTCAGACTATTTTCCCCAAAACAAACATTGAGAATAATAGGACTTATTTTAGGGCAGGTACCAGGCAGCCAAAATATTAAGTGGATTGGAAGCAGTCTGGGTTAGTAATTAAAGAGGGTCAGTGCTCCCTTCCCTCGCAAGGATTAAGAGCCAGCATAGGGACGGCTTTTTTATTAAAGGCTTTTCTTGCCCCTTCAGGAACTTCACCCGGATGAAATTGACACCGACTCTGCCTACATTCTTTTCTATGAGCAGCAGGCCATAGACTATGCACAATTTCTGCCAAAGATCGATGGCAAAAAGATGGCAGACACGAGCAGCATGGATGAAGACTTTGAGTCTGATTACAAAAAGTACTGTGTGTTACAGTAGAGCCGCCGCTCTGGCTGCTAGGCAGGCTGGTGGTGAGGGGGACGGCTCCCTGTAGCTGACACGTGGCAGAAGCGTCGCTGAAAGGCAAGCTAAATGTAGTTATTTTATCCTGTGACCCTGAAGCACAAAATAAAAATCCTAACTAAAATAGCAGTTAACGTAACAGTAGTAATACTTTGGTTTGGAAGTGTCTCACACGAGCTCTCTGGTAGAGAACTTTCAGGCAGAGCCCACCGTTAGCCTGGAAACGAAAGGGTTTGGCACCAGCCACCTGGGACCAAATAAGAACTAAATTGTGCTTGTCCAGATATAAACAAACATGTAGTGAGTGTAGAGTTTACCAATAACCATAACAAAATGCTAGGAATTTCCTGGGAGTCAAAGTCAAACAAAAAATTGTAGTGTTGTCTGGGGACGACATGATATGCTACCTCCTTTTTCCTGAAGTTTTATTCCATTATATTGACAAGATGGAGAAAGCAAGATCAGAAGGTGTGCAAAGGATTCTTCTGGCATGGACACACATTTTTCTATTTATTTTTAAAACCATTTCCCCCACTCTTTCTATGCCTCTCTTGCTTTTCGTTTCTGTTGTTGTGTTCGTGTTTGAGACACAACCAGTCATTCGTGGCAGAGGCATATAGAAGTGGTCAGTTCGGAAGGGAGACTCTCTCAGGAGCTGTGTGCCTTCTACCCAGGGCCATGGTCGGAGACCCTGTAGAGGGAAAAAAGCATCCTGGGAAATCCAGCTAAAGTAGCCCTGCACAAAGAGGCATCTTACGTTGAGGATACTTCAAGTGTCCTCAGAGATGGATCCCCCACCCCTGCTGAAGTACAGTAGGATAGTTGCCAATATTTGCACCATCGTTACGTGCCCACGTTGCACAAGAGCTTCTGAGAGGGAAGGTGGCATCAAAGCTAGATGGTGTTTTACAACTAGGGGTTGTTTGTTCTTTGTTTCTTTGTTTTGCACTTTAAAAAGAGAGAGAATACATGCAAATGAACTTTTTTAAAACATGTTCATATTTGATGGCTGTAAGGGCTATAAATTAACTTGAATAGGGGGTATTTTTCCCCATCATATTAAATTTAAAAACAAAACACATCCCAGACACTGATAGTATGTATTTTTTATTTAATTGGTGGGTTTAGGAAGTAAACTTTTATTTCGTTTGCATGTCCATTTCTTTGGGGTTTTTTGTTTTGTTTTGGTTTTTTTGGTGTTTGTCTTTTTTTTTTCTTTTTTTTTTAATAATTTCAAGTAGTGGTCATCAAAAGTTATGTTTTTTTGCTCGCTTCATTTTTTTCCTCTTGATAATTCAAAACTGGAACAAAAGTATAAATGTTATTTATTTTGGGCAGCATTTTTTTCCCTGTGTTGTTTTTAAATATATGTAAAGTAAATATTCCCCCCTCCTTTTTTTTTTTTCCATTCTTTTTTTATTCATCTGGACCCTGGAAGTGATTCTCATTAATTGTCAGATTTCATTAACCTTCCTTCCTCATGGATAGTAGCTACCAATGTAATTAAGCATTTGTGTTCTGATACCTGAGGCAGGTTATTATCCAGTTCTCAGAGCATTTGGAAAGGTTGTTTTAAATGGATACCTAAGTTAAAACCCTATTCAGAAAAAGACTGTAATTACAAGTAGGAAGGAGTGGCCTAAATGGTAAAATATGATGAAGTCAGACAAAATGCAGGCTTTATAGTTTCATGATTTCAGTATATAAAAATCTGTCCATTTCTACCTGGACAAGTCCCGTGAAAAAGTGGAAGATTTAAAATAATTTCCTTACAGATGTTTTATTTAAGCAGGTAGCACAATCTACTAATGTTGTTTGATCTGTGTTTGTTATATTGGTTGTAATTAATTTTTTAATTCATGACTAGCAGAAAATTTATTAAATTAACTATTAACTACATTCACCTTGTAAATTACTGTATAAAACTTGTTGACAATGCACTGACTTTAGAAAGATGTTTATGTACATAAATAGAGTGTAAATAAAATAGTGTTGATGTACTGAAATATGAACTGTATAAAAAAGTATTGGTAATTGTATATGGAGTGTACCTGTTTATCTGTAACTATTATCCAAATTAAATACTGTGGATGCATCTATGTGCTGTTTTTCCTCTATACAAGTAAACACCAAAAAAGTCAAATTTTTTAGCCTTTCTCTCTGTGACCCTGTTTAATTCTCCTACTTGAATAATACCTACCTGATATAGAGTGGATGCTCCATCTCCGAAAGAATGGAAACTGTTGAAGGTAGAACAAGATCCCTGCAGTGACCAGGTGAATTGATTTAAACCTTGCTCACATCCCTGTTAGGAAATTGTTTGGAAGGCACTGGCATAGGGGGAGGGGGTGTGTATGAAAGCTGGTAGTGAACAGAGCCTTGATGAAGGAGGTATTAACAATCATTTTCTTGCAGATTAAGACAGAAGGTGAAGAGGAAGACTTATCGTTGAATAATGCCACAAAATGATCCTGGGTTTCTAGGGGGCGCTGAGAAATCAGGGATATCCCTGTGTTGGCTCTCTGGGAGGTCGCCAAGGAAGCACTTGGCAGTGGGTCCTTCACCCTCAGTTCCTGTTTGTTTATCTTTAAAAATAGAATGCCTACCGGGGTGCCTGGGTGGCTCAGTCATTAAGCGTCTGCCTTCGGCTCAGGTCATGATCTCAGGGTCCTGGGATCGAGCCCCACATCGGGCTCCCTGCTCGGCGGGAAGCCTGCTTCTCCCTCTCCCCCCTGCTTGTGTTCCCTCTCTCACTGTCTCAGATAAATAAATAAAATCTTAAAAAAAAAAAAAAAATAGAATGCCTACCTCTCGGCCTTATCTTAAGTAAATGAAGTATACAAAAGCCTGGCAGTTCCTTGGTAAATGCTCAATGAATGTGGAATCCAACCTCCATGAGATTCAATCATGTTTTGCCAAGAGGTTTTTTTACTCTTGCTATTCCAATGCTAAAAAATTTAATAGCTCTTTGCTCAAATTCTCAAAAACAGGAATACACATTAAAAATGTATAGAATGAAACATGTTGAATCAGCAGCAGTGGTAGCTTGTTTAAGGAAACAAAGAATCCAGAAAGTCATTGAAAATAGGGCGCCTGGGTGGCTCGGTCGTTAAGCGTCTGCCTTTGGCTCAGGTCATGATCCCAGGGTTCCGGAATGGAGCTCCGCATCAGGCTCCCTGCTCGGCGAGGATTCTGCTTCTCCCTTTTACTCTCCCTCTGTGTTCTCCCTCTCTCTCTCTCTCTCAAATGTCTTTTTAAAAAAAGATACAAAATAAAGCATGGCTCCTAAAGTGCCAGTCTGTGTTTCTGGCTCTTTAAAGAACAAACTTTTTTTTTTTTTTTTTAAGATTTTATTTATTTATTTGACAGAGAGAGAAGCAGAGGGAGAGGGAGAAGCAGACTCCCCGCCGAGCAGGGAGCCTGATATGGGACTTGATCCCCGGACCCTGGGATCATGACCTGAGCTGAAGGCAGATGCTTAACTGACTGAGCCACCCAGACACCCTAGAGGACAACTTTGAAAAGAACCAGCCTGTGGAGATGGGTAAGCATTTTGTTTCTAGTTTCTGAATGGTCCTTTAAATTGAGAGAGGTTTTTGGCCTCCCAGCCTCTCTGGCTGAGGGTAGCATTTCCACATGCAACTCTACCACTTGGTGGCATTGGCCTTTCGTAATTGCGGACACAATTGAATTGAAGCAAATTGGTGAATTGCCACATTTCCTCCAACTATTTTAAGGGTTGCATATAGGATTTTACTAGTCCAGAACCAGAATGTATAGCTTAGGGAACAGAGGATCCTAGTTTCCCCGACGATGTACCAGCTGATTCCTTAGTATTGACATCACAAAGTCAGAAGTGCACACACCCACCCCTATGATCAGAGACTCATACAAGACAGTGCAAATAAAAAGAGGATGTCTTTAGGTTTGCCAAACTTCCTGAACAACGAAAAGCAAGACAGTAAATAAGAGTGCAAGAATTGCAAACTCAGAGGCCTATAGGACCCTGGTTTCAGAACAGTATAAGAGAAACAGGTTCAGCCATGGATGAGAATGGAGAGTAGTGGGGACTATGCAAGCACACATCCATCCCAAGGCTCCATTTGATTGTTGCCATGCAGGAAGGTGGGCCCCCGTGTTACCATATCTTTTTTTAACCCCTAAAGAGAAACCAGTAATCCAGATTTTAATACAAAATACCCAATTTACAAATGTCGATGATTAATGTTTAAAAAATTTTAAACATTGTTCTGCTCACATAAAGCCTATCTGCAAGCTAGATACAAGCCACCAGTCTATGCCCTCTGGCAAGTAGAAAGGTTATGGACTTAGAGCCCATTAAGTCAAAAGTCAGGTTGTAGATCGTGCACTAAAAATTAGTCCCTTAGATGCTCAGATTTCTCATTCCCAATGAATACCATGTTACTTCAAAAGGTTATTATAAGGAGTAGATAATGTATGTAAATAGGCACAGAATCTGATACCTATTAAGTACTCAAATAACAGTATTCTTTCCTCATTTAGGGAAACAGAACACAGGTATAATACAACCATAATGTTATGATCAAGTTAATTACCAGTCCAGAGGCATATAGCTAACGACATGTAAGCACGTTCTAGGTACAGAGGTCTGTGCCAGGTTCTCTGGGGCAGCAGTTCCCAACCCAGCAATTCGTCAGTATCATCAAAATCAGCTAGAAGCTTGTTAAAAGTGCTGATTCCAGGGTCCCCACCCATCATTGTCATATTAAACCTGTGTTCTATATGTCTACACTCGGATTTATGAGCTCTTCTCCCATGCGGTCCAACAATCTGCATTTTAGTAAGTTCCTCAGGGGAGAATGTTTTACAGCCAGTTCACACTGGTCTTCAGGTTGGTCATTTATGGAAACCACTGCTCCAGGGAATGAGTCATTATTCAGTCTAATTAGGGAATGATGATATGCATATGCACACATGCAAGGAGCAGTGGTAGTAATTAACCAAAGCTCCCTAGATATAATTGTCTTTGATGAGGTGCTGACTAAGGGCACTAGACAGTAGGCTGTTGACAAAGTACTTAGGGAAAACCAAATGGGAAAGGGAAGTGAGCTGTGTCATGAAGCAAGATCAGGACTTTATCAGATGCGTGCAGAACAGTCTGGCAGTCTAAACAGGCAAGGGAGCAGAGATGTGTAGACCTGTTTTTTTCAAGATTTTTTATTTATTTATTAGAGCACAAGCAGGCCGAGCAGCAGGCAGAGGGAGAGGGAAAAGGAGGCTCCCCACTGAGCAGGGAGCCTGATGCGGGGCTCGATCCTAGGACCCTAGGATCATGACCTGAGCCGAAGGCAGACGTTTAACCAACTAAGCCACCCAGGCGCCCCTTCATGGTTTACGTAAGTGCACACTACATTTAGACCATTTTATTGTAAACAAGTTTTTGTTTGCTGTCATTTAACTTTCTCTTTTTTATACACACAGTCCCCTTTTGCTGAAATTTCTGTTGATAATGAACTTTGAACCTTACCATGAGCACAAGAGGAACGCAGAAGGGTGCTGGGCTTAAAGTGCTCCAATATAATCAAAGTTAAGTGGAGGAAAAAGAAAAAAGAATCAGGCAGGAGGGTGGGAGAAAAACTAGAAGGGCTTTGGAAAGGAAGAAGGAGAGAGGAGGCCCAGAAAGCAGAGTGAGCTTGTGGGGCATCCAAAGCTTTGGGTGACCATGGGGGCAGGCTTCTTTAATTCTCTACAGCAGGATCCTCTGCTACTGATGGCTAAACCCTAGTGCTCACTGGGATTGTAGGTCGAGTACAGAGAAGGGGACTTCCATATTAGTGATCAGCAGAGAGCCTCCCGGAATGCATCAGGAGATGCCTGTGGTCATCCGAGGCTGCTATAGCCTCAAGTCTGGGGCACTCATCTTAGCTGCCACCACAGAAAGCAAGGACTAGAGATCTAGTCTGTAGTGTTTTTTCTGCTCCTTGAAGAATTGTATGACCTTGAGCAGATTACTTGTCTCTGCACCTGAGTCCCCTTTGTGAATAATAAAGGGGTTGCGTTAAGTCAGTGGTCTTCAGCTTTTAGTTTGAAACATTGGGACTGGACCCTTCCAACTCTATTTTATCTGAAGGACTGGTGGCTAAAGCAGATGAGGTTGGAGTTGCTTGGATTGAAGTGAGGGTGGGAGATGGGGTGCTGCTTGAACAACCTGTGAGGGATCAGATGCACATTAAAGCACCTTTGACCTCTAAGCATACAGAAAGATGTCATGCAGGGCCTGAGGAACTCCCAGAGAATTGTCCCGAGCCGCAGGAGAGATTCTCATTTGGTCTGCTGGAAATCACCGTGGCCTCGGGGTAGACCTTTCTGAAGCTCGCAGGACGTCTGGGCAGGGGGGAAAAGACAGCTAACAAGAGTGAAGGCCCGGGGCGCCTGGGTGGCTCATTCGTTAAGCGTCTGCCTTCGGCTCAGGTCATGATCCCAGGTCCTGGGATCGAGCCCCGCATCGGGCTCCCCGCTCCGCGGGAAGCCTGCTTCTCCCTCTCCCACTCCCCCTGCTTGTGTTCCCTCTTCGCTGTCTCTTTCTGTCAAATAAATAAATAAAATCTTAAAAAAAAAAAAAAAAGTGTGAAGGCCCACCCCCGACCCTGCAGAGACCACAGGTAGCAGCTGGAGCACCTGTGGCTGGACATCTACAGGAAGCCAGCCCCAGGGCCTGTGACCTTCCACTGTGCCAGCTAGAGAGAGTTACTGCTGCCACTCCTTGTTTGCAGAGCTCCCTGTGGCTTGGAGCTGTAAATAAAACATCCTTTCACTTTGGGAAGAGTTGGGGAAGGGGAATTTATTGCTCATTCATCAAATGTTTATTGAGCGCTGTGTGGCATAAAGGATAGGCCTGCACTTGGAACCAGAAGAACAGTTGGAAGGGGCACTTAGCCATTCAGTGGACATCTGCCATTTACCAATCCGATGCTATGCACATCTCATTCATTATTAAATGCTCACCACAGCTCTATGAGGGATGCATTATCATTCCTTTTTATGGATGAGGAAACCGAAACTCAATAAAATTAAGTCTCTCCAAAGTGTCACACAGATGGAACGTTTCCAAGCTGGATTCAAACTCAGGTTAATCTGGCTGCTCTATACCACCTCATCTCTGCCTCAGCTGGGGTCTATAATCTACCACTTAGCATCCTCTGGCAAAATGGTCAAGCACTCTGAGCCCCCGTGAACTTCTCCCCGCCCCCGTCCCCCCCCCCCACTGGATTACTGACTTACTACGAAAATATACAGCTCAGGAACAGCTAGATGCATCAGGCAAGGTATGCAGGAAAGGGTGTGGAGCTTTCATGCCCTCTCCAGGCGCCCCATTCTCCTCACGTTTCCCCATGCTCACCAACCCAGCTCTCCGAACAATCCCATGGGCTTCTTTGACAAGAAATGAGGGTCACCATGACCCTGACTACATTATAGTGTTGTGGTAAGCACTGAAGGGGAAAGTGAAAGTGATAGGGCACCTGGCTGGCTCAGTCAGAAGAGCACCCGACTCCTGATCTTGGGTTCATGAGTTCGAGCCCCACATTGGGTGTAGAGATTACGTAAGTAAGTAAATTAAAAAAAAAAAAAAAGAATGTGAAACCCTTTTATAACTGGTAACACTTAGGCAAATGTGAAAGTATTATTGTTACATAAGGAGAGGAAGTAGGTATCCTGAAAACAGCCTCCTCCCCTTGTTCCTGGAAGATAAAGAAACACTTGGGAGCAAACAGCCATGAAGTGACTCTTGTCTGACACTGACACCCTAGGTTTGTTCTTTCCACTTCTGGTAGCCCAGGGATCTTAGGAGCTGGACAGAGGGCGTAGGAGGGGAGGTGGGACTGGGGAGGGAGAGAGAAAGGACTCTGGGTCAGGTCAAGGCCTGTAGCTCCAAACTGGACTTTGAAATATCCGAAGATATCAGGGATTTAACAGGGATGTGATGGTTCCAGAGGCAAGATAGGAAAGACAAGGATTGAATGAGCTGTTCTTGGGAAGGCAGCCACCAGCCATAGCAGCCGTGAGATTCTCGTGCTCCCCACTGGCCCCCTGCCAGACCGGGCTACCTGACGATACTTAACCCGCTGAGGACAATGCTTCCTCCCCTGAGCTGGGGCCTTTTCCTTCCTGGCCTTTTCCCGGGAAGGGAGGGAGAACAATTGAGCCAAACTGTTTCTACCCAGGTGTTTGCGCCTGTAAGCCTGGGCTCTAAAGCAAATACCACATGTCTATGCCCGGTCCATCACACAGCGGGCAGACTCCGCAGCTGCCTTCCATTCAGTCCTGGCTGAGCTGAGCGCCACGGAGGCAGCCCATTGTCTTCCCCTTCCCGCCCCCCCGCCCCCGGGTCTGTGAGTCCAACTTTGATTTTCTATCCTCTTCAGTGATAATAGAAATGCTAGACCTCAATCCCAAACTGATACAGGGATCCCCCCATTTTCCCAAAGTTGGAGTTACGTCACTTCACTTTTACAGAAGACCTACATTAGTACCAGTTCTCGCTAACCAAAAGAAATCCAACAAGGATTTTCACTTTTATGAATAAAATATGGTAGGTCTTTCATGAAGGCTAAGTTGTAGAACATGAACTTTCAGAAGGTGGGGGATACTCTTCGCTTTACAGCGCTTCAATTTAGGAAAGGTTTCATAAGAATGCTCTTTTTTGTTTTTGTTTTGAGAGGCAGGGATGGGCAGAGGGGGAGAGAACCCCAAGCAGATGCCCCGCTGAGCGCAGAGTACAACAGGGCTCAATCTCCCATCCCAGAGATCATGATCTGAGTCAAAACCAAGAGTCAGACGCTTAACTGACTGAGCAACCCAGGGCCCCAGGAAGGCTCTACTTTTGGATAGCAAGGGAAACCAGTATATGTCAAAAAAGAAAGAGTGAGGAAGAGAGGAGTGGAGAGAGAGCAAAGGAAGGAAAAGTAGGAAGGAAGAGAGAGAAGCATGCCTAATGTGGACTCTGAGGAAATCACCACCATAAATGCAAACTGATGTGCAAAACAATGGCGGGGTCGGGGGCTTCCACGCTGCCCGGGTACTACCTTTCTGGGGGTGGCAGCACGGGCTCGGCGCCTGGCAGAGGCTTGGATGAAACATTTCATCTGTTACCCTGTTTGCACTGACGGTTGTGGAAACCCTCTTCCTCATCTAGAGCACAGGCCCACGCCCTGAGCTTGCGCTCTCAGCAGATTCCACACAGCAGCGTCTCCTGGACCGGCTGGCGTGCGAGGTGTGCCGGCCCCACCTCAGCAGCCTCGCGCCCCGTGAGTGAATGGTCACTCCCTGTGTTGACACAGGTTTCACTGCATCTTCCTCTTACCCCCTCTCCCTGTACCCAGCGCAGGCAGCCTCCCGAGGGGATCTCAGAGACGTCTTAAACTAATCCTCTCAGCTGTCATGTGGTGTCCCCTGAGGAGGAACCTCCAATCTCTGATCTCCTCATGCAATTGCCCATGGGGCAATCCTGAGAGATAAGCCAGGTTTTCTAAGCTCTATTTATGCTGACTTTCCGCCTCCCCCAAATGTCCCCTCACAGAGTGGACACCAGGGTGGGAGTTGTTCACTGGGCCTTTATACCAGTGTCCCCACATCAGAGCCGCCTGCCCCCCACAAGCAAGTGTTCGTGTTTAGCTGAGATTGCTCTTTCCATCTTCATGGGCCACTTCCATTACTTGTATGGCCTGTTGAATAACAAGAATTCAACCAAGTAAGTTTTTGAGATCTGATTGGCTTTCTTAATTGATTCATGAATTGGGCGCATCCTGTCTAGCAAGTAGAGGAGAGCTCCACTGAGCTGCAGGAAAGAAAAGGTTTTCAAAAGCAGAGAGAGAACAGAAAAAAAAATTATTAGCAAAGATGCATTGTTTTAAGCAAGGTCAGCCTTCTAAGGGAAGGGAAAGGGTCTATCAGTACATTTCCTAGTGCTGACCAGGAAATTCCAAGCTGACTGGTTAAAGGTTACAATCCCAGGGGAGCTGAAACTGCAGTTAGGTTAGGTATTAAGTCTTGGTTTGCTGACATTGGGCTTTTAACATAAGTGACTCCATTTTGGGCCTGAGGTTTTCTTTCTAACAGACTCCAGTGTGAATCCCAGAGTCTAATAAATGCCACACTGGACTCCCAAGTCCATCCTCCCTTATGACTCTTTACTTGGACCCAGCATGTCACATGCAATCCCTTTGCCTTAAGAGGTATCTCCCAGGAGACCACTCGGGCAGTGGACCCAGGCAAGACTGTCCTACACACTCCAAGCAGCTCCTGATAGAGCTGTTAACCCCGTGGCTGTATGTGAACCCACAGCTCACACTAGAGTAAAGTCCCAATTTGACCTGCAGCCTTGTGGAGACTGTGCCCACAGAATGGAGGAGCCCAGTCACCTCAGGCCAAGGATTGGGAAACAGATTCCCTGAGGAGGACACATGATGTGGGGGAATAGTGAAAGCCCAGGATCAGGTATCTACTATGCCCAGGCCCTACATGTGGAAACAGCTGTTCAAACTGTAACAAAACCAGGTTGATTGTGTCAGTCACAGAAGGAAAGTCAGCATAAATAGAGCTTAGAAAACCTGGCTTATCTCTCAGGATTGCCCCATGGGCAAGGTAAATATTTAGTTCAGCCCTGGAATGGTGCCTGCTAATTCAGTGTTTTGCTATCTTTTTTTAAATTCATTCATCTTGCAAACGTCTGCCCCGCCCCCCACCCCCCTCCCCCCCACCCCCACCCCCGTGTGGCCAGCCAAGGAGTGGCACTTCCATACTGGTTTCGCTAAGAGGCAATCCTCGTCTTCCTCATCTTCTGCCAGGTCAGGTCAGGGGTCTCGGTCAGGGAGATGGAGGGGAGCTGCCCTCCATTGAGGAGGGCTTCACAGAGGAGTCACTTTCAGCTGGGTTTTTGGCTGGTGTGTAAACCTCATGAGAAGAACACAAGGAGGGAGGGGCAGGGGAGAGTGTTCCAGATCTAGGGAACAGCGTGTCTCTGGCTGGCTACGTGACTTCTAAACGCAAGCTACCGTGGAAGCACTTCCAGGCCAGCAGCACTCAGTCCAAGGGGAGCAGCTCAGACTGTAGGGTTTGTAGACCTGGCAGCCACTCACTGGCAGGGGCAAGTCCCTTTATCTCTCCACGCCTCGGTTTCCTTCAGAAAAATGGTGGAGCACACTGAGGATCCAAGGGTGGGGTTGAGTACCACCCTGTACGGGTCCAAGTCCCACTACCGCTAAACCACTGGCCAGTCATGGGTCCCATGCATTCCATTCCCTCCTCTGAAAATGGAGAAAATAGAAATGCACATCTCAGAAGCTTGTTTCAAGGATTAAGTGAGGTATAAAGCATGTTGCATAGTTTTACCTGAATAAGTATTAGCTGCTGTTAGTGTAGTGTTATTTGTGTGGAGTCAGGACTATCAATGCCTGTCCCAGGGTTCTTCCAAGCCAGGCCTGATTGAAAGCCTACTACGTGCTCCAGGCTATCTGGGCACTGATGCGCCATAGTCCTGCAGGTTAGCTCCCCCAGGAAGCTGAGAGTTCAGTGCACAAGATGTTTATTAAGAAGTGCCTCCAAGGGGCGCCTGGGTGGCTCAGTCGGTTAAGCGTCTGCCTTTGGCTCAGGTCACGATCCCAGGGTCCCGGGATCGAGCCCCATGTTGGGCTCCCTGCTCAGCGAGAAGTCTGCTTCTGCTTCTCCCCCTGCTGGTGCTCTGCCTCCCCTCCCCCGCAAATAAATACATAAAAATATTTTTTAAAAGAAGTGCCTCTAGGACCCACACCTGTGGAAGAGAGCAAAGCAGGTTTGGGCTGGGACGAGGGAGGAATGGAGCGGCCAAGCAGGCCGAGTGGTCACCTTGACTGGCCCCACCCAGAGCTCGGAAGCTGGAATGATTCCTTGGAGTCACCCCGACTGGGCTGACTGTACCCCCAACCCGATCAGTCACTGGCTGGAGGCTGCTGCAGAAAGGAACGTGACCTTGAGTGAGGGGCTTCCTTCCCCTGGAGAGGACAATGACTGAAGGCATCTGCACTCCAGCAGCACTCATCGCGGGGGGCAGGCATCCCTAGGGCTCTGAGCTGTGCAGGACAGCATCCCCCACAAGTAGTCAACGGAACAGATGAAGATCCCTGCTGTCCCCAAGAGGCTGTGCCAGTGCAGGCTTTTTTTTTTTTTTTTTTTTTTTTAAGATTTTATTTATTTATTTGACAGAGAGAGACACAGTGAGAGAGGGAACACAAGCAGGGGAAGTGGAAGAGTGGAAGAGCAGAGAGCCCGATGCGGGGCTCGATCCCAGGACCCTGGGACCATGACCTGAGCTGAAGGCAGACGCTTTAACCGACTGAGCCACCCAGGCGCCCCCCAGTGCAGGCTTTTGTTCCAAAGTTACTGTCAGGATTCAGTGAAATAGTGCATGCAAATAATGACAGCTGAAGGTAGTGAAACAGATCAGGGCGATTACAAGGTGAAAGGAACCAGAGGGGCGGCAGTTGGGCAGAGGGAACTCAGCTGCCTGCTGGTGTCTGGGTCCTGCTCTTCTGTCCTCCAGGCTCTGATGCGAGCGAGCGCTCCAACACCAGACCTGCACCTCTTGAGTCTCTCCCGACTTTGTAAATAAAACCCTGGCATCAGGCCCCTTCTGACCTCACCTGGAAACGACAGCCAGATGCTGCCCGAGGGCTCCCTTCTGTGAGAGGTGGCTGGTCTGCTGGGGGGAGCTGAGCTCGGGAAGGGGCCCTGGCACTCCAGCTCACAGAGGCAGGTATCAAGCAGAAACCCAAAGAAAAGGAATCAGATTTCTGGTGTAGGAAAATGTTAGGGTTCAACAGCCAAAAAAGAGTTCTTGAGATGTCTTTGGTACAAAAAGGTGGTTTTATTAAAGCCCGAGGACAGGACCCGTAGGCAGGAAGAGCTGCACTGGGGTTGTAAGGGGTGGTGATTATACACTTGCAAGTTGGGAGGGGGTTAGGGACAGAGCAAACCTCCAAGGTCTTTTGGAAACAAGGTTTCTAGGACCCTGAGGGGGCTAGCTCTTGTTGGGGATGGTCATTTATTATTGTTTAGTAAACCCTCAGTCAGGAGACCCTTCAGATGTGTTATCAGTGGGCCATAATGCTTGGAGGAGAATTCCTAACATGTATCTTGGGGTGGGCAGGTAGAGATAAAGGGAGCTTCCAAAGGAATTTCTGCATGTTTAAAGTAGACCCCAGGATCCTGGAGGGTCGGGCTAGGATTGCCTTTTGCCCCTTATCAAAGTGTCAACATCAAGGCAGTTGAGTCCCTAGAGAAATGTCACTTGGCCTGTCAATGGGCTGTAAGTAGTAAGGAAACTGAAGAATTTTTCTTCTGCCTTTGTTTCCTACATCAGTTACCTTGGCACTGACCTCTCCTAAGTCTTCGGAAAACTGTGGGGAGGAAGTCCACTGGCAGAAGGGCCTGCTCCCAAGTGTAGCCAGTTGCCCTCCCAACAGGGAACCTGATACCAGGCAGGGGGAAACCCCTCAACCAGTGTGCTATCAGTTCCTGGAAGGTGTGGTCAGTGGGAGGGGGAGGGGGATGGTCAAGGAGGAACTGGTGGTTGCTCAATCTCTGACCCCTTCCTTTGTCCACCCTTCCCTCTCAACCTGTTTCCCTGACATAGGTGGGATGGGGGTAGGGTCACCAGACCTGCTAAATACAAATTCAAGACACCCTGGTCAAGTTCAGTGGCAGATAAACAACAGATAATGTTTTAGTATAAGTCTGCCCTGTGCAATTTTGGAGATAGACTTAAAAAGTGTTCTTTCTCTGAAATTCAAATTTATCTGGCAATCCTAGGTACAGATCATATGCTGGGGAGAGCCTGCAGCAAATCCAGACAGGACAGACAGCCAGGGTCAGAGCCAGTGATAGAGAAAGGGACCCATCGGAGGGCACATCCGGTAATCCTGCAGCTCCTGAGGAAGGCCTGGAGGAAAGTGAAATGGATTCCACAGCAGGAACGCAGCAGGGGCCCTGGGGAGGCTCGGCCCGACTCTACCCTGGACCCCCACCCAATAAGGCAGGGACATGAGCGCCTCAGAGCAGGCTGGGCCTCAGTTGGTCCCCTTGACTCCCCATTATGTTCTGGGTGACCTTAGTCAACTGGACAAAGGTCAGGCTGGGCCTGCTCTGTGTATGGGTGGGGTGGAGTGCTGGGGGGGGTGTCCAAGTGTCTGAGTGGAGAAGCAGACCTCTTGAGGGGTCTTGCAGCTTCTCCCTTGCATAGGAGCAGGACTGCAACCCCACCTCACCTCTGCTCCCCATCACAGAGGCATATCACGGCATCACTCCTCAGAATTTGGACCCCCACCCACTCTTTCCTATCCCCATCCCTGGAAGCAGCCAGTTTCTCTTCATCTGTAGGTCTTACCCACACTTCAGTGCTCTTTCTAATAAAAAGAATCATAATGATAACTACAAATTATGGAATACATCCTCTCGGCCAGGCATCTTGTTTCATCTTGGCAGTGACCTTATGAAGTAAATACCATCATTATTCCCATTTTACAGATGAGGAAAACGGAGGCTCAGGAAGGTGAATGAAGTTATCAAAGGCTTCTCGCTTGCTTTTCACAGCAGTAGAAGAAGACTCAAATGTAGGACTGTGTGGCTCTGGGGCCCATGCTCCGTCTATTTTGTAGAGCTGGTAGTATTGTGCCCTGCTCCATGTCTGCCCTTTGGCCAGGAGTCCTGGGGGGAGAGCACAGACTGAGTTTTTTCCTACCCAAATCCTCAGTCCCTGGCACGGAGGAAATAATAGTGTTTGTTAAAAGATTAAATCTTGTTGGAAGATCAAAATGGACCTTTATCCCTCCCCTGTCCCCTGGCCCTCTGCCTATCCTCCCAGGCCTTGTAGCAGCCGACACTTGGCATGTGAAGAGCCTTCCATGTGTCCATTTTCAGCCGGGGCTAGGGCCCAGAGGAAGGAACTGGCTTGTGACTTCGTCTGTCCTGTAGCTCTCCTCCAAAGGAAGCCCCTCCCCAGGCCCGCCTGGGCCCAGGGACATGTCCTTAGTCCCTAGAGGAGATAATGCCTTTGTCCCTACTCAGATAAACAAACAGAGCTGCTAGATGTGTAAGTAGAGGTGCAGGAGCAGCGCCTCATCCGCGGAGATGGACCCAGCCTTCCTTTTAAGGTCACCGGCAGAAGCCAGAGGACCGCAAGGCCCAGTTTAATGGAAAGGTCAAGTTTAGCCCATTTTGTAGATGGATAAACAGGCCCAGAGCAGGGAGGCCTTGCCCCCATGCCACCAGCTGCCCTGCCTTTTCCCACACAGAAGCACAGAGCCTCGGGGTCGTACCATTCAGGGGCACTCTTCGTAATGGGGCCTCTGTATATGCACCCCCTAGAGTCTGGTGTCAGAGCAGGCTTTCCGCATCCCTGTGCTCACATGCACGCCTCACCACCACCCGTGACTCTGGGCCCCTATAGACCCTTCTACTCTCGCCACCCCCACCCTGCACTGTCAGAGCAGAGCCACAGGAAGCAGGGCCAGCAAGTGTGCAAACTGAGAGCCAAGATGGGGAAGTTTATTTTCCAAGAATCATCTAAACACATGGGGAGTATTTTTAGTCCCTGGTTCCCACCCAGATGCCAAATGTAAACAGGGGGCCAGAGGGAGGCCAGAGAGATGGGCCATCGGGGGACAGAGCAGCCAGCAGAGACAGGGTGGGACAGGGTGCTACAGACCCCACCCTACCCCTGGTCCAAAGATACCTCCCTGCAAACTGCCACAGGCCAAAAGTGGGAGCTGGGGAGGTAGAGAGAAGTGAGCCCAAATTCTGACAGGTCCCCTTGATGTAGGAAAGATGTTAGGGTTCAAAGCCAACGGCCAAGAATTCTTGAGATGTCATTGCTGCAAAAAGGTAGCTTTATTAAAACACAGGGACAGGACCCATAGAGCAGAAGGAGCTGCACTGGGGTCCTGAGGAGTGGCCCATTATACACTTGCAAGTTGGGAGAGGGTTAGGGACAGAACAAACTTCCAAGGTCTTTTGGAAACAAGGTTTCCAGGATCCTGAGGGGGCTAACTATTGTTAGAAAAAGGGCATTTGGGCGCCTGGGTGGCTCAGTAGGTTGGGTGGCTGCCTTTGGCTCAGGTCGTGATCCTGGAGTCTCAGGATCGAGTCCCGCATCGGGCTCCCTGCTCGGCGGGGAGTCTGCTTCTCCCTCTGACCCTCCCCACTCTCATGCTCTCTCTCTCTCAAGCAAATAAATAAAATCTTAAAAAAAGAAAAGAAAAAGGGCATTTATTACTGTTTCGTAAAAACTCAGTGAGGAGACCCTTCAGATGTGTATCAGTGGGCCGTATGCTTAGAAGAGGATTCCTAACATGTATCTTGGTTGGGGGTGGGAATAGAGATAAAGGGAGCTTCCAAAGAAATTTCTGCATGTTTAAAGTAGACTCCAGGATCCTGGAGGGTCGGGCTAGGATTACCTTTTGCCCCTTATCAAAGTGTCAACATCAAGGCAGTTAAGTCCCTAGAGAAATGTCACTTGGCCTGTCAATGGGCCGTAAATAGTAAGGAAACTGAAGAATTTTTCTTCTGCCTTTGTTTCCCCCATCACCCTAACCTCTCTCTCTGCCTCAGCATCTCGTCTGTGCAACAGAGGAAGAACACCACCCTTACAGGATTGTAGTGAGGCCCATGTCTGGCACTCAGCGCCATCCAACGAATGTGTCTCATGGTCTGCGCTGGGAGCCAGCAACCCCAGAGAAGTCAGGTGGTGACCCAAACTATCAGGCACTGAGCCTTCCCCAGGCCTGGCCAGCCGCAGTGAGTGTGCGTGCAAGTGTGTGTGTACTCATTGTATGCCCAGTGCGGTGACCAAGGGGCAGTGGAAGTAAATGAAAGCAGGGCTGTGGGGAGGGTAGGCTGGGCCCTCTTTCTGAATAAGGGGGCCCCTGGTAGCCCCCTAACATCTCTGGCAGAGTTGTGTCAGGAGCCAGGCTCGGTCTCTAGAAAGGGGTCTGCCCAGGGTGGTGGGGCAGCACGGAAGGATTGAATGGACTCAGAAGAGGAGACTCTCTAGAACCCACACACCCCACAAGAGGGATTGCCTGTCAGGCTCAACCTCCAGGGTGTGGGAGCCAATTCCAGGAAGGGCTCCTGCAGCCACTGGCCAGGAATGACCTTGCTATGAATCACGTGCTGACAGCACTTACTGGGCCTTAGGCGTGAGGGAGGGCGGACACAACTCAGGGAAGAGGTTTCAGCCCTGGGACCGGAACAAGCTGTGCCCGTCCTGGCACCCACTGGCCAGGTTTATTACTGTGGGGTCAGGGGGACGAGGGAGGGTCACGTGCCTTCCCCCTGGGCTCCTTGAGTCCCTTGGAGAGAGCTGGGGCTTCCGGGTCCTGCTGCCCTGTTACTCACTGAGTGCTGCCTGGAGGGCCCGGACGGGTGGCCCTGGGGCTTAGTGGTGGGGGCACAGTTGGGATTTCTGAGAGCCCTGAGCCTCGGGTGGGAGGGGGTACTACTCTCAGATCCCCCAGGGGCTGCACCAGGAACCAAAGAGAACAGGTTTGGTGTCCACACACCCCCTGCTGACACAGGCTGCCTGCTGTTGCCATGGTGATGGTAATACCACACCCCTCACGGCTACGTGGTCACCTGCAGGAAGGGAGGGGGTGCTTATTCTTGGTCACGAAGGGGAAAAGGGGAGGGGAGGCTCTGGAGGGGAAAAGGGGCGGTCAGGGGCTCTGAGAGTGTCAGGGCAGCAGAAGGCGTAGAGGTCACCTCCACCAACCAGATCCCTCCAGAGACCGAGGGCTTGCAGGGGGTGGGGGTGGAGGGGCTTCTAGCACCAGGTAATGGGATCCCTCAAGTGTCTGATTAGCTTGCATATCTTCCTGTGGGGAAGTTCACCACCTCCAGATGGTAGAACCTGCTAGAACCCACCCCTCCCCCAGGGACCCCTCTTCACCCAGCAAGCCTCATTCTCCTCCCCTTCCACGAGCTCATGCTCCACAATCCAGCCCTGCCCCGGATGATGAGATCCCAGAGCCTGGGGCCCCTCGACCCCTGCTTGCCTGGCTTGGGACCTGTCCTTGGGCCCCTTATCTCCTTCTCCCTCAGTTTTCTGGACCCTCCTCCTCCCCATACCTGCCTCCTCCTGGTCTCACAAAGTGTCCAAAGACCCTCGGATTCACCTTGGATCACTGCAGCTGCCTCCCCTCCCCCCGCCCCACTGCAGCCCCTGCTTCCCCCAACGGAGCGCATGAGACCCCTCTGCTCTAGCCTCTCATGTTCAAAACCAGCATCCTTACAATGTCCTCCTACAAGCCCTCCCTGCCCCCCACACACTTAACCTCTCCCTTTTCCTCTTTACCTCTCCCATTCCCCTGCCCTCCAGCTCTCTCTTGAGGGCTTTCTCCTTCCCTCACTCCACTCCTGCTGGCCTCCCTGCTCTTCCTCTGACTGGCGCCCTTCCCTCCCCACAGGAACACCTGCTGGCTCCCAGATGGCCCCCCTCCCTGGCCTCCTTCAAGTCTTCCCGATGTCCCTTCCGGCTGAGACCTTCCCTAACCACCTTCCCTTCCCGATTATCCTTTTCCATAGCTCTTACTGCCTTCTGATATGCTGTATGATGTTTATTTTATTCATAGTGACTCCAGCTAGACTGGACTCCAGGAGGGCCGGCATTTTTCGTCTGCCTTCCCTGCCACATCCCCAGTGCCTAGAACATAGGCGCTCAAGAAATATTTGGGCAAAGAAATGAACCCCCTGGCACCTACCTTGCCTAGGCTGCATGCACACTCCAGGCCGAGGACAGAGGAGACAGCGCTGGGCTGGGGGCTGAGGCATCTCTGCCAGAGCCCCACCACGTGGCCTCCATCCAGCCTGCTCTCTGTTCTGAGCTTCGGCTTCCTCCGTTATACAGTGAGGAGGCTGGATTGGAACTTCTATGGCTTTCTCTGTGTTGGAACTCAGAGCTGTCTTTGCATCTCTCCAAGTGGGGTGTAGACAGGGAGTTCACAAAGGTGGGAGGGGGTGCCTCATGGTCCCTGCTCAGAAGAAATCTCCAGGACTTCAGGCCCCTCCCCTGGAACGGCGGCGGGTTGAGGGGAACAGGGCAGGGATAGTCACGGAAACTAAAAATAGACCTGAGAGAGTTTTCTCCAAAAATATATCCATTTAATCATCATCAAAATCCAAGCTAGGAAGCCTGAGGAATGGAGGCCCCAGGCCTCTACACGCTGAGAGCAGAGGTCAAGTGTCCAGAAGGGAGCGATCATCGGAGGAAGCCAGCCATCAGGCAGGTGAGCGTGGGAACCATCAGGGTGGGCAGGGGCAAGGGAAGCAGCTGTCCTGGGGCCTGAGACTTGAACACGAGGCGCTGCCCCTGGTCCTGCAAGGGCCTGACGTTATCTGTCATTCTCAGTGTCTGCTCCTTATCATAGTACAGCTTCTTGGAGAATGTGACGATCTGTGGAAGGGACCGGGCTCAGCAGGAAGCCAGGAGCGAGCAGACCTGTGCTCCCTGCTGTGTGACCCCAGGCCAGTCACCTTGCCTCTCTGAGCCCTCTTTAGTAAAAGGGCTCAGAATCCCTAGCTCTCAGGTTTCTTTTTGTTTTGGTTTTGTTTTTTGTTGTTGTTTTTTTTCCCTAGCTCTCAGGTTTTTGTGCAGATGAAAAGAATAAGGGATGTAGAGTGCTGGGCACTGGTAGGGGCTTAGTTCCCACTAGCTTCCCTTAGCCAGGTGGACACACAGCTCATGGTTTTGAGGGCCCATAATCACTGATCACTGCTGTATTATCACTTACTATAGAACAGTGGTTCTCAGACTTGAGCGCGTGAGCATCACGGCGGGGCGGGGGGGGGTGCCTGTTGGGCCCCACATTGCCAGGCCCCACCCCTGGAGTTTCTGATTCAGTAGGACAGGGTGGGGGCAGTGAGTTCCGAGAAATGAAATGTCTAGCATGTTGATGCCCCTGGACCAGGGACCACCTTTGAGAGCCACTGTTCAGCAGTAAAAGTATCCCTGGAGCAGGGATCTGGGCCCTTGGGTTCACAGCTGTATCCCTGGAGCCTAGTGGTTGTAAGGCCTCGAGTACCCTTGTTGAATGAATGGACTGGTCTCCTACTGTGGCTGCACGGCCCCTCTCTCAGCTGCTCCTGGCCAGCCCTGGACCCTCCCCCTTGCTGACCCTTCCTCCCCCACCAGACACCAGCTCCCTGCCCTCAGCTGGACAACTCCCACCTACCTGCAGGGGGCAGCATGGAGGCCTTTTCTGACTGCTCCTGCCACAGCCTCCCCCTCAAGCCCTCAAGCCAGGGACGGGATAGGCGAGAGCTTTCTTGTTTGTCTGCCCCAGGGAGGGTCTATGGATTCAACCAAAGGACCTCAGCTCCCTGGGGTGCCCCATCCCCACCCCAGCCCAGGGGGCCTCCGTGAGGATCCAAAGGGATGGTTTCTGGAGAACTGGGCGGTGGGAGGCCGCACCCTTGGCTGGGGCCCTATGTACCTGATCCCTGTGGAGCTGAATGCGTTCCTGGAACACGGTCCAGACAACCGTCTCTTGGCAGCCTGGAGTGGTAAGTGAGCCCAGGTAGCGGTAGTAATGCCTCAGTTTCTCCTTCTTGGGGAGCAGGTCGAACAGGCTGATGCTCTCTTTCATCGTGGTGTTCATCGCTGGGGCAGAGGTAGGTACAGAGGACACCGTCGATTGGCGGGGGAAGCAGGGGATCCCTGAGAGCCCCGGCCACCGCATCACCCCAGCCCTTCCTCTGTAGGAAGAAGTCTCCTTCCCTCCCCTCCCCCCCCAGCCACTCACAGGGTCTGGGGACATGAGACAGCGCCTCCACCAGGGGCTGGAAGCCATCATTCTCCTCAGATCTGACCTGGAACAGAAGGGGAGGGGGCTTGAGAGGGACCCGTGGAGAGCCAGTGCTGACGACCAGTCCATTCTCCTGGTCTGGGGTGGGGAGGGCAGGCAGCTTCTGGGACTGAGGCCCTGAGAGGCTCTGGCCTCCCCACCTGGGGGTATACAAGCTGCTGAGAAACAGAGGGGAAGTCGGGGCCCCCCAGCCCCCCCCCCCCCGCCTTGCTGGAATCCCAGATCTCTGGATCCTAAGCAGCAGCTTCTCAGCCCCTGGGGGATGAGGGTCCCACCTCCACCAGGAAGGCCAGCACTGCAATCTCATCTTTGGAATCCTGGGCCTCTTTCTCGTTCCTCGATGTCCCCTTCTCTTTCTTATGTACTATGTGCATCTGGTGGGGGAGGGGAATGGAGAGAGGACCTATGAGGGGGCTGGAGCACCCTTCTTGCCCAAGGCAGGTCCACCCAGAGCCCAGCCAGGCACCGCCCTGGAAAAGGGCCCTCACCTCCATGGCAAAGCGACCCCCATCGATGGTGTGCTCTGAGCCCCCATCCAACCCCTCGGACCAGTGCAGGTGCAGCTGTGTGGCCCGGTACTGGGCAGTCAGTCCTCCTCCAGTGATGGAAGCCTCGCCCTCCAGCAACACCATCACTGGAGGGCACAAGAGGGGGCTGAGTCCTCGCACCCACCTCCCCAGCCCCTCCCAGCCCCACCCACACAGAACCTTCTCTCCTGCCCCCCACCCTTCACAGGCTACAGTCCTGGGCCCCGCAGGGACAGGATGGGATCAGACAGGTGGTACAGCCCAGACCTGTCGCTGGCCGCGCGCTGCCTCCCGCCCCTGCCCTGGCCTGCCTCTCCCTCTGCACACCCCCGCTGCCCCAAACATGCACCTCAGCCCAGTCCCTCCCCTGCTTCAAGCCCCTCCCTGATGCTGGGGCCTTCTCAGTGTCCAGCCTCCTCAGCCCCCAGGTGACCCGCACCTGGGCCCAGTTCAGCTGCTCCTGGCCTGACTCTGGCCCGTCCTAGTTCTGCTCTCGGCCTCCATGCACACGGCGCCACACATGATTTTCTGAACATCCCAAGCCACTTCATACCTCTGCGCCTTTGCCATATTGTTCCCTCTTCCTAGAACGCTGCCTGCCCCTCCTCCACCCAGACTGCCCTGATGAAAGTACTGAAGATACTGTGAAGTGCTCCTTCCCTTCCAAAGCCCGGCCTGTTTCCCCTACCCCCCACCCCTGGGCTTTGCAGCCCCCCCGCAGCAAAGGTGGACGTGGAGGAGCCCCCCAGCCCCTGCCTGCCCAGGTCCCCCCTTCCACCTGCCCGAGACCCACCTGAATGCCCGTTGTTCTGGACTCTCCACTTTTGCTTCTTGTCATAGCCAGAGAAGGAGAAGGGTCCCAGGTCTGGGTCTACCTGTGCCTTTGTAGTGACAATGTTGATGGGGGACTGGCGGTTCTTCTGGCAGTCTTCACCCCACTGGCTAGGCCCTGAGCAGGGAGGGCTGAGAGTCAGGGGCACATGGCACCTCCTCAAGTTCAAGGAGGGGAAGGAGGGAGTGCTTGGAAGCCGTGAGTGGAGTCCCCTGGAAGGGGACCTAGGAAAGGACAAGCTGACTAACAGTAAACATTATCTGAGGGCTTGGAAGCGGGGAAGGAGACCCTGGAGGATGCTGATTCCCTGAACACAGGTGGTTGGGGCTTGGGGAGGGAGCAACACTGTTCAGTCACTGAAACAGGGCGTAGGCAGCAGGAGAGCAGACTGCAGGGAAATGGATCAACGGTTGAAAAATAAATGCTAAGGACAACCTCCCAGGTCCACCCGAAGAGGTGCCACTGGAATAGAACCAACTCTATTTTGTTCTAAGAGCCCAATGCGGGGCACCCAGCTGGCTCAGTTGGTGGAGGATGTGACTCTCGATCTCAGTGTTGTGAGTTCAAGCCCCAGGTTGGGCAGGGAGCCTACTTAAAAAAAAAAAAAAAGTAAAATGTGTCTCTATATCTGATGCTACTGCTGATTTGTTTGTTAGAACACTTCCCCTCTTAGTGACAATGACAGGAGATGCCAGGGAAGACTCGGGTCACTCTACCTTCCCTGTCCTCTGAACACCAGGACTGTGTGTGTGTGTTTGAAGAACTGATATCTGACTGGGGGACCATCATTCCCCTTATCCTTCCCACCCTCCTGGGTTTTCATTTTGACTTGGGCAGTCCCCACCACGCAGAAAAGCCTGTCCCCAGGACTTGCTGTACTCACCCAAGCAAGTATAGTTGAAGGCCTTGGCTTGGATCTCGTAGCACCAGTGTGACTCTGGGGTAGACAGAGGAAGGCTGTGAGGCCTGTGTTTAGTGTATTTGCACACACACGTGTCTAGGAATAGAGCTGAGCTGTGTGCACATCAGCAGCCCTCTGGGTGTGTATGTGTGTGTACACAGTGGGTCAGAGACTAGGAATATCTCTGGAATCAGAGACCCCCTTGGGTTGGGGTAGAGCATTCCTGGAGTCTGGGACAGAGGCCCAAAGGAAGGAGACTTGAGAAAATATAGGGATGGGGAGAGAAGTGGTAGAAGCCGCCAGGCCCCAGGTGACCCATGGCTGATCAACTGGTCATCGTGCCCAGGGCACTGGTCCTCAGGCTAAACAGCCGCTCTTGAGGGGCATTGGGAGGTCCTCTGAGGCCCTTGCTGCTACCCCCGGGCTGGCCTTGCAGTTGCTATCAGCCTCCTCCTCCTCCCTTGTGTCTCCCACCCCAAACCTGGAAGGGAGGTTCTGGCGAGAGGACAGGAAGAGATTTAGTTAGGCCCAGTCTCCCCTCCTGGGACAATAGAGCCAAGTTCAGCTTGGCTGCCTTCCCAGACTTGATCCGGCATGATGGAGATTAGACTAGCCCTTCCCTGGAACACACGCTCTTGTGTGATTAAGACCCATTCTGGACTAAACTCTCACAGCCCACCAGGGAAGGCAGTCAAGCCTTTTCCCCTGTCCCACCACCCCAAAATCCTGGGACAGGGGAGCAGATTCAGGTTCTAATCCCAGCTCTGGTTCAGGGCAGTAGAACCAGCATCCCTGAAAAGAGGCTGCACTGCAAACATACTACACTAAATGCAAGATATTACCCAACAGGGGAAACTGCCAGGGCAGGGCGCCTTGGAACCTTCTGCGCTTTCCCTAAAACTGCTCTATAATTATAGTCTATTGATTAAAAAAAAAAAAAGGCTGCAGCAGTAGGATGGACAAAACATTTGATCCAGAACTGGAATTCTGGCTGGACCATTTAGGGGCAAGTCACCTTAATCTCCCTGAGCCTCAGTTTTCTCATCTGTCAAATGGAGCTAAGAGCATCCGCCTCATTGGGCTGTGGGAGGATTAAATGAGAGATGGTAGAGTCGTCCAGGCAGCCCAGAAGCATAGTAAAGTCCCCAGTGAGTCCTTACTTTCCCCGGCCTCCCTCCCATTGGCCTCAGATCAGTGCGCAGATGGCCAAAGCCCAGGCTGGGCAGAGAGGAGAGAAATGAAGTGAGCTGGAAAGAAATCAGGGATGAGAAAATTCCCAAGAAAAGCACAGCTTCCCACTCAGCCTGAGCTGAGGCCTCTGAGCACCTCCGCCCCCTTCTCTTGGGGCTGCCTCCATCCACCCCACCTCTGCTGGGGTCTCTGGAATGAGGCCAGGGTTGGGCAGGAGCCAGGAGGAGGTCAGGTTGTCGGTAGGGGAGGGGACGAGGGGCTCCAGGCCAGGAGAGTGAGCATCCCCAGAAAATGGAGCACCTTCTCGCTCCAGGCCCCTCAGAACCAGCTAGGGCTTTGCATTTGCCAGCTCTGGGTCCGGGGCTTCACTGGCCGCCTGCCATGCCAGTCCGACCGCTTTCAGAATCTGCCAGTTCCTGCAGTGTCCTCCCCACGTCTTCCATCCGCTGCCCCCCACCCCCCCGCCGAGGGGAATTTCCGCATCCCAGGAACCCCCGTGTGGGTCAACTCTGCAAGGGGCAGAGGCCCCTCTCTGCAGGTGGCCAGAGTGGGAAGTTGGAGCCTGCTCACCTGGCTCAGTCCTGGCTCAGTCCTGGCTCTGGCTCTTGCTTCATCTCTACAGGAGAGTTCATTAACTTTGCTGAGCCCTCCATTCTACCTCAGGCAGAACGAACTGCTACCGAACAGCCCGGGACTGTGGTCGGGGTCTGAGGAGACGGATGGAGCTCACTTGTACCCGTTAAAAGGCTCCTTGTTGTAATTCACCTGTGTCCTCCCCTCTCAAAGGTCCTGAAGGCAGAAGGGGCCTCCAAGGTTGACTGGAAGCCCCAATGGAAACTCTTCCAGGGGAAGCCTTGCTGAAGCCAGAGTCCTGAGGAAGGGCGGACCCTTCTCTCAGCCTCCCCAGGGCCCATCTGGTTCAGGCTGAGCCATTCTCGGGAACGTGCTCTTCCCTGACTCTGGCGACAGCTCCTTGTTTTGTAATGGTGACCTCTGATCCACTACCTTAATCACGGAGACTTTCGACCCGTGTGGCCGAATGCTCTTGTAACTACCCTCTTCGGGAGGTGAGAACCAGGAAAACAGTGTTGATGAGGCCAGGGGTCAGGTCTATGTCCATGAGCTGAGGTGGCAGGGTTATAAACCAGCTCAGGTTCCTGTAGTCATTCATGAAAGGGCTGCCCTTGCAAATAATGACAAGCCTGCTGCCTCAGTCCATCTCCAGAGGGCCTGGGAAGGAGAGGGGCTCCCCACAGACAGATCTTGGCTCCAAGCTCCAGGTTCTACCTAGGTGACCCGCCCGAACCAGGGATGCAGTCATCAACCATCACCAATCACCCAGCCACTGTCCCCCACCCTTGACTTGCCCCCCCATCCCCTTTCTTTAGAGTCGACTCAAGAAGTTCTCTCTGATGGACCTTGCTCACTCTACCCATCCCCTCTGTGGGGAAGAAGGAATCCTGGAAACTAGCTCAGCAAAACCCAAGTATGTCCTGGCAAAGTCTCAGCAACTCCCGGCCAGGGTTCTGGGGCCCCAAAGACACCTAGGATCCTCTCCCCTCCTCCTCCCTCCATGGCAGCACATACTCTGGGTCATCTGATGTGTATCCTGGTCACTCTCTAGCCTCAAGTGTCCCAGGGGATGAAATGGGTAGAGGAAGACAGGCCCCAAGACGGTTTCCAGTCAGAAAGCCCCAGCGCTTAAGGGGAGCACAGCTTGTAGGAGGGGGCAGCTGAGCTAGATTCCTGGCTGGCTGGCCCCAGGCCGGTGGTAGAGCATGACGCCATCACGCACGGGGGGGGGGGGGGTCTGCCACGCGCCACTCAGGTACCCCACGAAGCACTTACAGCCACTAGCTCACCTGAATCCTTAAAACACCTGAAGTCAGAATTCTCTCTATATTGTGAGAAAACTGAGGTGAAGTGACTTACCCAGGGCCACACAGCTACAAAGTAACGGAATTAATTGCAAAGTGTTTCTCTTTTCCCTTTCTACTGAGCCCAGCCCCTTAGGTAGGTTTCAAACTCCATGGTTACATATAAATTTTTTCACATCCCGGCTTTCCTCTTTTCTCCTTCCTCCCCTCCTAGGAAGAAGCCAGTAGTTTCTGCAAGATTCCCCTCATCCCCTCCACCACACACACACACACACACACACACACACACACACACACACACACAC